>NW_027069191.1:0-109901 GCF_037157495.1 Lathamus discolor
CAATACCAGGTGGGCTTGTGTGCGGCTTGCCGGAGCCAGGCAGGTCCCCTTGTGCTGAGCTCCCAGTGACAGCACCAGCAGCTGCACTGCCCAGGGGCTCCTCCTGCCCTGGCACCTTCTTACCACCTCTGACACCAGCAGCTCCTGCACACAGAAGGCTCCTGCTTCGCCCCCAGCACCTCTGCAGGCAGAGCTGAGCTCCAAGCACATGAACAAGCCCAGTGCCTCCTCCTCACCCATCCCCTTCTCCTACAGCTGGGATGGCACCAGCACACCTCCTGACAGCTTCTCCTCCCTTCACAGCACACACCCACAACGTGTTTCAAGCCAACACTAAAACAGTATTGCAAAGTCAAAGAACACGTACCTGGATGTACAGGGCAGCCACGGGAGATGAAGCCTCACAATGGGCAAATCTACAGCGACCACCACGGCTTTGGGATGGCGGCAGCATCATGCCCATGGCCACTGGGCACACAGGGGTGCTCCGGGAGTGGCCACGGAGGGAGCAGCCTCAGCCCTCTGCTGCCAGAGCCACAGAGTCAGTGTCAGTGGGAGATAAACTTCCGGGCCCCACAGCAGCCACGCTGTGCTGCCCCACACACTGCACGCTCTCAGCATCCTTCATCCCACAAGCTCACAATAAAGAGATGGCTCCATCCCATCAAGTGCTTCCTTTTATTTCAATTTGCATGGAAAACAAACCAGATTCCTGCATTCCCTACACTTTGCACTATTAACTGTGAGCACAAATCCCGCTGACTCAACACACGGTCCCACGGTCAGACCCAACAGTGCAGATTGCCGGGGCCAGCCAGCCCCCCCCGCACCAGCCCCAGACAAGACCCCGCTGTGGAAAAGCATCTCTCAGCTGCAGACTGAGAATCTGCCCATCGCAGGGAAACCACAGTGACCACAACTACAGCCACAGGGAGCTGGGGAGCAGGAGTCGCAGCGCACCTCCGCTGCTGACAACAATGCTACGGACCCAGGAAGGGCACAGGACACACACGGAGGGAAGGACACACATGGAAAACCTGGCAATCAGCAGCTGAAGGAGCAAGGTGTGGGTCTGAAATTTGCAGGAATTACAAAGAGAGAAATAACTCACCCATCAGCCAGATCTCTTAAAAAAAACAACCAAGAACAAAGTCATGAAAAGAAGTGAAAAACAAGACCTGGAGCAACAACAGAAAAGGTAAAATCTTCTATCCCTAAAATCACTATTAAGAGCTGTACAGCAAACTCTGCTCCTGTAGAAGTGTTGCGGTTTAAAAGTGACAGAGCATAGAAATAGACAGGGGAAAGGAAATGCTAACCAGCAGTGATGCCCCATGCAATTGCTCAGTACCCACTGGGCGATACCCAGCCTCATTCAATTCTATCCCTTAAGGGTGACTCACTGTAATTTCTACACTGGACATGGTGTGCTGTGGGATGGAATACCCCTTTGCCTAGCTTGGGTCAGGTGCCCTGTCTGCTTCCTCCCGGCTTCTTGTGCCCCTCCTCACTGCAGGGCATGAGAGACTGAAAAGTCCTTGATCAGCATAAGTGCTACTGAGCAGCAACTGAACCATCAGCGTGGTACCAGCATTATTGCCAGAATAAAGTGAGAACTCAGCACTGCACCAGCTACAGAGAAGGGAATTAATTCTATCTCAGCCAGAACAGCACCCAGGGGGCTGGGAGCTCAACCCTGAGGCCAGCACCAGGCCCGCTGCCTGAGCAGGGGATGGGAGCTCAGCCCTGCTGCCAGCACCAGCTCTGCTGCCTGCCCTGGCAGCCTTGAAACCCTTCACACCAGAGAAATGCTCCAGTTCCCAAGAAAAGCCAGGGCTGCAACAACCAGTGGAACTGTGGGTGCCTCTGCTACAGGGACACGTACCTGGATGTGCAGGGCAGCCACAGGAGATGCAGCCTCCCGAGGGAAGGGTCTCCTCTGCACTGGTTATTGCAGGGCTCTCCCTCCTTAAATAGCCCACGCTCACCGTGGGGGCCCCGTCACAACAGGCAAATCCACAGAGATCACCACGGCTTTGTGATGGCAGCAGCATCGTGCCATCTCCTCTGAAAGAAGCCCAAGGCCTGAGGCTCTGCAGTCTCTGCCCTGCACCACCATTGGTTTTCAGCCCCACAGCAGAGCCCTTCTGCAGCTGCTTCTCAGCTCTTGTTTGCTGGCAGCTTCCAAAGGCAGTTGTGCCTCTGCTGGAGCCAGAGCAATGGCCCAGCCCGTGCTGCGGTGTGTGGAGCGCTCTGATGGCACCATCGAGTGAGTGCAGGGCTCGGCAGCGCTGGCAGGAGCAGAGCTGTGGGGCCTGACCCTGCTCCCAGGGCAGACACGGGTGAGTTCCAGCACTTGGTGTTTCTTGGCAGCAACCTTCAAAGCCAGGATCGAACCGGGTATGAGCGGGTTGGAGCTGAGATTAATCTGGGATGGAGCTGGGATCAAACTGGGACCAAACAGGATGGAGCCGACATGCAGCAGGATGGAGCAGGGATCAAATCAGGATCGAGTGGGATGGAGCCCAAAGGAGCCGGTCAGGAGTGGGGTGAGCGGGGCAGTGTCAGGGATTGAGTGGGAAGGGCAGGGCTGTGGGTTGGGATCGAGGCGGGGGGCAGGGGGTCACAAGCAGGGATGCAGTCACTTGGTCAGGGCTGTGGGACAGGATGGAGCGGGGTGGGCAGGGGGTACAGCAGGGATACAGTAGGGTGAGGTGGGCTGGGCTGTGCCAGGAGGGCACAGGAAGCGGGGCCAGACCCAGCAGGGGAAGTGCAGGCAGGGAGGGAGCCCATGCTGGGGCAGGGCCTGGGCATGCTGGCGATGGCACAAGGACCTGCCAGTGAATACACCCACTTGCACTGGATGTGAGTCACCAATAGCTCCAAAGGTGCATCCCAAAACTGACATCTGCATAAAGGTAATTGAGACTAAATCGAAAAAAGAGCAATTTACCTTCTGGCATGTATGTTTCTAACAGGTGACTTCTTAAAAAATAGTTTGATCCAGCTTGCGTTTCTCTAATTACATTGTAAGAGCTTTAAGCGTTAGTAGGATTCAAACCGCCTTGAATAGAAATAATCATTAAAGGTAAACCATGTAAGCTCACGAAGGCAACTTGGAGAGCACAGGAAGAGCACAGGAAGAGCAGTGTGAAAGACAGGACACTTGCACTTGTGTTCAGTAGAGAGATGAGAGTAGAGGACAGGCCTGGCAGGTGGAGAGGGGGAGTTGCCCTTTATGTTAGGGATAGGCTGGAGAGTATGGAACTCTGTCTGGGGGCAGGTGAGCAGTTTACAGAGAGTTTGTGGGTCAGGGTTAAAGGGAAAACAGCCGTGGGAGACATTACTGTGGGAATCTGTTACAGGCCACCTGATCAAGGAGAACCTGTGGATGAAGCACTCTACAGACAGATAGGAAAAGCATCACGCTCACAGGCCCTTGCTCTCATGGGGGATTTCAACCACCCTGACATCTGTTGGAACGATAGCACTGCACGGCACAAGCAATCCAGGAGGTTCTTCGATTGTGTGGAAGACAGCTTCCTTCTGCAAGTAATAGAGGAGCCGACAAGGAGAGGTGCCATGCTTGACCTTGTGCTCACCAACAGGGAAGGGCTTGTTGAGAATGTTGTACTCCAGGGCAGCCTTGGATGCAGTGATCATGAGATGGTCAAATTTGAGATCCCCAGGACAGCAAGCTCACTGCCCTGGACTTCAAAAGAGCAGACTTTGGCCTCTTCAGGAGCCTGCTTAGTAAGGTTCCATGGGATATAGCCCTGGAGGGCAGGGGGGCCCAAGACTCTTGGTTGATATTAAAGGATCACCTGCTACAAGCTCAGGAGTGCTGCATCCCAACTAGAAGGAAGTGCAGCAGGAGGGCCAGGAGACCTCCTTGGATGGATAAGGAGCTGCTGAGGAAAATTCAAAGGAAAAAAGAGGCTTATAAAAAATGGAAGCAAGGACAGGCGGCCTGGGTAGAGTACAGGGATGTTGTCCGGGAAGCTAGGGACCAGGTTAGGAAGGCTAAGGCCCAGTTAGAATTAAACCTAGCCAGGAATGTTAAGGATAATAGGAAGGGATTCTACAGGTACGTAGCAAACAAAAAACAGACTAGGGACAAAATAGGCCCCCTGAGGAAGCTTTCGGGACAACTGGCTACACAGGATTTGGAGAAGGCTGAGGTTCTGAATGACATCTTCACCTCGGTCTTCACTGGCAAAGGCTCTGACTGCACCACCCAGGTCTTAGAAGGTAGATGCAGGGACTGTGAGAATGAAGACCTTGGGCCCACTGTAGGAGAGGATCTGGTTCGAGACCATCTTAAAAATCTGAACGCACACAAGTCCGTGGGACCTGATGGAATCCATCCGCGGGTCGAGAAGGAGCTGGCGAATGAAGTTGCTAAGCCACTGGCCATCGTATTTGAAAAATCATGGCAGTCAGGTGAAGTTCCCAACGACTGGAAAAAGGGAAATATAACTCCCATTTTCAAGAAGGGGAAAATGGAAGACCCGGGGAATTACAGACCAGTCAGTCTCACCTCTGTGCCTGGTAAAATCTTGGAGCACATTCTCCTGGATGGCATGCTAAGGCACATGGAAAACAACAAGGTGCTTGGTGACAGCCAGCATGGCTTCACTAAGGGGAAATCCTGCCTGACCAATTTGGTGGCCTTCTATGATGGGGCTACAGAATTGATGGATAAGGGTAAAGCAGTTGATGTCATCTACCTGGACTTGTGCAAAGCGTTTGACACTGTCCCACATGACATCCTTCTCTCTAAATTGGAGAGATATCAATTTGATGGATGGACCACTTGGTGGATAAAGAACTGGCTGGACGGCCGCACACAAAGAGTTGTGGTCAATGGCTCAATGTCCGGCTGGAGACCAGTAATGAGTGGTGTCCCTCAGGGATCGGCGTTGGGACCGATCTTGTTTAACATCTTTGTCGGTGACATGGAAAGTGGGATTGAGTGCGACCTCAGCAAGTTTGCCAATGACACCAAGCTGTGTGGTTCAGTTGATATGCTGGAGGGAAGGGATGCCATCCAGACGGCCCTTGACACGCTTGTGAGGCGGGCTACAGACTGGGCAGAGAAGAGATTCAGAGCAGCCCTGCGGAGAAGGACTTGGGGGTGCTGGTCGATGAGAAAATGAACATGAGCCGGCTTCCGTGTGCGCTCGCAGCCCAGAAAGCCAACCATATCCTGGGCTGCATCCAAAGGAGTGTGACCAGCAGGTCAAAGGAGGTGATCCTGTCCCTCTACTCAGCTCTCGTGAGACCTCACTTGGAGTATTGTGTGCAGTTCTGGTGTCCTCAACATAAAAAGGACATGGAACTGTTGAAACAAATCCAGAGGAGGGCCACGAGGATGATCAGGGGACTGGAGGACCTCCCGTATGAAGATAGGCTGAGGAAGTTGGGGCTGTTCAGCCTGGAGAAGAGAAGGCTGCGTGGGGACCTCATAGCAGACTTCCAGTACCTGAAGGGGGCCTATAGGGATGCTGGGGAAGGACTCTTCGTCAGGGACTGTAGTGACAGGACAAGAGGTAATGGGTTAAAACTTAAACAGGGGAAGTTTAAATTGGATATAAGGAGGAAATTCTTTCCTGTTAGGGTGGTGAGACACTGGAATCGGTTGCCCAGGGAGGTTGTGAGTGCTCCATCCCTGGCAGTGTTCAAGGCCAGGTTGGATGAAGCCTTGTGTAGGATGGTTTGGTGTGAGGTGTCCCTGTCCATGGCAGGGGGGTTGGAACTAGATGATCTTCAGGTCCTTTCCAACCCTAACTATTCTATGATTCTATGATTCTATGTTCTGTGATTCTATCATTTATGGCCTTCATATTACTGAGCATTTTATTAAATAGGTCCTCATAACTCTGCTTCCCTCAGCTGATTGTAAGCGCTTAGCACAGATGGGCTGGCAGGACTGAGGCAGTGGGGAGATGCCCAAAATGCTCAATTGCAGCATTAGTCAGTGATCCAGAAGTGTTGGTGGGCTTAACTAGCCAAAATCTACCTTCCAGAATGCTCCCTACCCAAGGGTATGGGGACCAAGGTAGCGGCTGTCCTCCGACTTTCCAGTCAGGGAAAAGGGCGTGAGAAGGAGCGAACTCATACTGCATGTCCACAGTCTATAATAGACACTGCCCCACACTGGGTGTTTTCTGGCAGTCCTGATGCAGGTACAGAGGCAGTCCTGAACTATTTGATGGCAACCATCAAAATAGCAGACTCATGATTCTCAGCTCTGGTGGAATCTGTGTTGTAAATACTGACTGTGAGGGTGCAGGTGTTCTATGGGCTTCCCATTTGTTGAGGCCGGGGCTCGTGGCCAGCGCTCTCGGTGCGGCGAACACTGAGATGATGAGAAAATGCACAGCCCCACGAATAAACAGTGGCAGAGCTGGCATAAAGCCCCTTGTGTTTCTAAGTGTATAAAAGCAAGAGCCTTTGGCAGCTGAATTTTAGGCCTCACATATAGGTGGATGCACTGCATAGGAGCTTCCCAATTACCTGAGACTCCTGGCATCAGCTGCAATGGGACTTCCCAGCTGAAGTGTGTGCCTGGATGATGATTTGGTGGTGACTGGTGATGTGTTTCTTCTTAATCCCTGTTCTCTCTATGCAGTATTGATTTGATGCATTGCTAATCATCCTCTGTACTTTACTTATATACTTATACACATAAACTATTTGTTTTACTGTACTTGTTCACTCTACAGAGATATCTACCCAGTTTGCTTTAGTGTGTTTGTTTCATCCACTGTGCATGTTACCCAGCTAGTGTGTGATGGTTTTGTTGAGTAGCCTGCCTGTCAGCAGAACACTTGTGTACCCAGCAACCTCCCTGCCACTCTTACAGACACCAGGTCCTGCTGCATTCCCCAAGGTGGAACTGGATGTCTACAAAAAAGGGGCTGCCATGTACACAATGGAACCAAAAGCAGCTTTGTAGGAGAGAAAACAGCAAAGCAGGGGCCAGCAGACTACCACCCAGGAAAAGTAAGGCAGCCTGCCCACCTCTCTTCCTCTGCTTTGCAGCTACCAGCATTTGAGCATCCCCACCTTCTGCTGGGGCTTCTGAGAACACACAACCACCTTAGTCCAGCGACCAGTCACAGATCAGCAGGCCTGCTTCCCTGCCTTGACCCAAAGCTGAGCAGAGGGAGGCCAAGGAACACATCTTTGCCTCACCACTATCTCAGCTATTGAAAGCTGACACGTGCTCACACATTACAAGCTGTTCAGAAGGCATAAGCAGATCCTGGATCAGACCTTTCTCGTGCACTGGGGATCAGGTGGCAGAGCAGGGGCATCCAGCAGTTGTCTGGCTGGGGCTAGAAGGGCTCTGGACTGGGAACCAATCCCTGTGCCAGCTCAGCTCCAGCCATGAGCTTGCCCTGCCACATGGAATGGGCATGTCACTCCAGTTTGTATCAGAGACTAGATCTTTCCTTTGAGTGGCCTTCTAAAACCCCTTGAGGGATGTATTTTATAAGGCCCTTAGCTCTGTCTCTCTTGCCTTTACCTTTCTCCCCAAAATCTCACTCTCTTCCCTCTTCCCCCTCCCAATGGCTCATGGAGGGATGGGTCAGAGAATGGAAAGAATGTGACTCCATGGGTTGAGATAAGAGCAGTCCAGCAACTAAGATATAACACAAAACCACTACTGCTGCCACCAATAATAATAATGATAACGGAAATAACAAGGGGAGAGAACACAATTGCTCACCACCCACAGACCTGAGCAGGGAGCTGGGCCTCCCAGGTGACTCCCCCCAGTTTCCTCTGGAGCGGCTGTGGGGTCTCTCTACCCCCTCGTGGGATGGAGGGATGTGGGCAGGGGGAGGGAAGGGCAGCGCAAGGGATGTGACCATGCCAGGAAGTGTCACAGCCCAGGTCACAAAGAGCCCCGCTGTGAACCCACCGCCAAGGGCAGGAGGTGCAGGGTGTCCAGTGGAGGCTGGACTT
Source organism: Lathamus discolor (assembly GCF_037157495.1). NCBI lineage: Eukaryota > Metazoa > Chordata > Aves > Psittaciformes > Psittacidae > Lathamus > Lathamus discolor. Next base: position 7,978 of record NW_027069191.1, read on the forward strand.
TGGAGGTCCTTTTGCTTGGAGGGTGTTTGGGGGCGTTAAATTCAGTCTGGGTGCAGACACTGTGGATTCTCTTCTCCAAAGATACAGCAAATGTGGTGCTGCCCATGATGCTGGTACGTATTGCCCTGAGCTCGCTGGCAGGTGAGTGCTAGGCCTGGCTCTTGCCCTGGCTTTTTGGCCACTGCAGTGGGTGCTGCATGCAAGGAGGGATGTGGGAAGAGGCTCTGTGCTGACTGAGGTGGCATGGTCATGCTGGGACCTGGGTTTCCCCCCAGGAACCCTGTGGGCAAGGACTGGGGCTTTGTCGCTGCTGTTCTTGCAAAGCAGGGCATCCCCTATCCAAGGAGGTTGTGTTGTTCTCCACTCCCTTGCCACTTCTGCCTAGGACAGCCCTTAGCTGCATCCCAACAGCGCTGTTCAGCCTCCCTTTGGCTGCATGGGCTCGGTCCAACGTTTCCTATATTCCAGACTGGGATATGCTCTGTGTGCTCTGTAAAAGCCTGAGAGTGCCCTTTCCATCCTCCCTTCGAGGGCAACCCCTCCTCAACATGCTACTGATTCATGAATTATGGAATCCCAGACTGGGTTGGTCTGGAAGGGACCCTAAAGCTCATCCAATTCCAGCCCCCTGCCACGGGCAGGGACGCATTCCGCTAGAGCAGATTGCTCCAAGCCCCTGTGTCCAGCCTGGCCTTGAACACTGCCAGGGATGGGGCAGCAACAACTTCTCAGGGCACCCTGTGAGGCCTGGGGCATCCCCATCCCCATGGGGCACAGAAGAAGGGGTCTGTGTTTGACTCCGCTTTATTGATTGTCCAGAAGAGTTTCTGAGGGTGTGTTCTGTGACAGCACTGCTGCTGCTTTTGGAGCCGTGCCCCTCATGTCCCTCCTGTCACCTCTCCCTTTTCCCCACTGACTCTCTGTGCCCAGGGCTGGAACCCAGGGGAAGGTCCTGGCTCCTGGGCTCCTCCTCTGCGCTGGAGCTGAGCCAGAGCCACCGGCCTTTGCTCACCCCCCCATCCCTTGGCTGTTGCTGGGCCCACAGGAGCGCTGGGACGGAGGGGGCTCGCTCCATGTGGTTCAGTGTCTTTTAAAGAGGTGAATTGAACATTAAAGTTCTTTTTGGTCCATCAGGGTCAGTTTGAATAGGTCACAGGAAGAGCCATGCTCAGCAAAACCCCATTCTACTATGAGAGGTGGTGAGGGGCTGTACAGGCCCCAGGGACTGGTATGGTTTTAATTCCTGTATTAGGTATTTCCTGCTTCCTCATGGTCTGGATTCCATTTCCATGGCTTACCCTTTCATAACAATGAGTGCAATGGGAAAGCAATGACAGAGAATCCAGGTCCATGTTTCCTGCAGTATCCTGGAGGACCCATAAGCTGTTGTAATTCCTTCCCAGACTGAGGCATCTGCCCTTGTTCTGTTTTCCTGAAGGTGTCTGCAGGAATCACTGCACTGCTGCTATCCACCAAGTACCCCCCGATTTGACTGGTTTCTGCTTGGTTTCTGACATTCCTTAGGTGGAACTTCAACTTCCGCACCATGGAGTGCTTGCCACACTGTGGTTGCTGCAGTTTTTTGGGGCAACCTCCTTTGATTATGACATCATCTATATATTGGTACATTTTCACCTTCTGAGGAAGTGAGACTTCCTGTGGGTTTGTGGTGCTCATGGGAAGGAGCTGAGTCCTCTTTCAGCCCCAGTGCTTCAACCCCAGGATGAGATGTGTGAACCGACCAGGCTGAATCCCGTCCTTCAGGAGGGGTAAAGGACATCCCAGCCTGTCCTGGCCTGCCTGCCCTGTCTGATGATGGGACAAGAAACAGGCTGCCCGCTGAAGTGGTTATGTCACCATCTCTGGAGGTATTCAAAACACATGTTCTAAGGGACTTGGTTAATCTCTTGACTTGCCAGTGTTCAATTAATGGTGGACTCGATGTTCTTAAGGGTCTTTTCCAACCTAAATGATTCCATGATTCTACAAAATCTTGTTGTTTAGACCAAAGTATCTCATCAGAGAAATGACACTGCAGGAAGCCAGTGTGTCTCCCAGCTGAGGGAGGGAGCATCAGTGCTTGCTTCAGACTTTCTCATGGTGTTCCCCTAGAGCCTCAGGGATCCCAAGGGTGCCCAGAGGAGCTGTGGCTGCCCCATCCCTGGCACTATTCAAGACCAGGTTGGACGCAGGGGCTTGGAGCAAGCTGCTCTAGTGGAAGGGGTCCGTGCCCGTGGCAGGGGTTGGAGCTGGATGAGCTTTAAGGTCCCTCCGATCCCTCTACATAAATATTTAGTGCCTCCACAACTGATGTTTTCTATTAAGGTCAGGTTTTGATAAAAGCTTTTTTGATAAAAGTACTGAATGCACAGTGGGTTTGTGCGATTCTGAAAAGGGAACAGAGCTCAGCTGAAGCAGTGACCCCTGGTGTCACAGAGAAGAGTGTGTGTTTCCTTCCTGTCACTGGTGGATTTCTTGGGAGAAAAATTCCCAGCTATTTCTGGAGTCCCCAGCTGTGCAGTTCCTAGCAGGGCACTGCAGGTACAGCTGAAAATTCCCTGCCTGTTTCCTTGGTACACGGTTGAGTTGCCTTGGAGATAAATCTGACTGTAAAGACCAAAAGGAACTGTTCACCTTCATGTGCAGTAGACACACACATCACTTGCTGTGTCATGTGCACTTGCCACTTACTGAGGAAAGTATTCATGGGCTGGGAAAGGAAACAGCACAGGAGGGAATTTTTAGCTAAGTCTTGTTCTTCCTGGGAAAACCTGTTGGGCCTTAGCATCTTGTTCCCTGTCTTCAATGGTAATTGGAATGTATGTTAGTTGTTAAAAGTTATATTTCATTTTCTCCTCCCCTGTGTTCTAGAGAAACAGGAACAGGGGAATCCCTCAATCCATCGTTCTCACAGAGTGCTGTGGTCACCTCTTGTCTCTGTGCCTCCAAACAGAGTAGTGCTGAATTCCAGTTATAAATTGAGGGAAATGTTTGGCTGGTTTACGCAGTTGTTAAGAGTTTATTAAATGTGTTTAAGTCCCTTATCTATGCAAGGAGGTTTCTGAGATTATGGTAGGATGTAAAATTCAGAGTAAAATTCACCAGTTGCTCTTGCAAACCATCCAAACAGGGTACCCCACCAGTGATGTTCTCATGGTAAGCGTGTGGACTTGTTAGGCACAGGTTAATGGTTGGCCTCGATGTTCTCAAGGGTCCTTTCCGAATTAAACGATTCTGCAGTTCTAAGAAAAGTTGATGTTTAGACTCAACTCTGTCCCTCATCAGAGAAATGGCACTGCAGGAAGGCCGTGCGTGCGTCTGCCAGTTGAGGGAGGGAACATGAGGCTGGCTGCAGGGTGTGAATGTGGGTGTGCAGCCAGGGGTAGGTGCCCAGCGCTGTCCTTGCAAGCAGGGTCCCCGCAGCCCAGGGGCTGTGTGCCGGGGCAGGGACTCTGCCACCTGCCAGAGTCAGCAGCGCTCAGCCATCCAGGGAGCTTCCGAAGGTGCTCGGGGAAGTTGAAGGGGGAAGCGACAGGGAACCCCTGGCAGGGAAGGAAAAGTGTTCTTGGCTCCAGGAGCACCGAGAGGGAGCAGAACTGGGCACAGAGCAGGAGCTCCTGGCAGGGACAGCTCCAAGAAACAGAGGCATGGACAGGGAGTGGGAGGGGGGAAAGTGAAGCCCATCAGTGGGGAGGGGTGCGTTCAGGCATCGTTTTCCCCAGCCACCGTGTTTTCGCTGTCCCGCTTCCCGGGCTCCAGCTTTAGCGCCGGAAAGAGAACAACGAGAGAGGGGCGGAAAGGAGAGCGAAGGGGCGGAAAAAAGAAAAAGGGGGAGGAGGGGGTGGGCAGCAGCGGGGGTAAATATTATTAGGTGCCGTCACCTCATCCCCATCAGTGGGCCCTAGGCAAGCCCAAGCGAGAGCCAGACGCTGCTAAGGCATCTCTGCGCCGGGACGTACCGAGACAGAAAAACGGTCGGTACTAAAAACTGTTTGTGCTGAAGTAAATGCTCGGATTACTGCAGGGGCGACGGCAGGGAGGCCTGAAGGTCGCATTGCCCTGAACAAGCTCCCGTGCTCGAGCGGGGGATACATTGAAACTCAGCAGCCGACGCACCTGGGGCTCTGCAGACGCCGCTGAGCGCCGCCCCGCCCGCTCTTCTCGGCGAACCTCCCCCCACCCCCCCAGCCCAGCCCCACACCTCCCCGCCTCAACCCTCCCCCTCCCCTCCCCCCCCCCCCCACACCACGAATAGAAAAACAACACAAGAAAACAAGAAAAAAGGAGGCCGAGGTCCAGCCCCGGCGCTACACCCCCCGACACACCTGCTGTGCCCGCCCCCCAGCGAGCCGGCTGAAGCGGGAGACAAAAGCTTGTGTCGGGGGCTGATTCTCAACAGATCGCAGCGAGGGAGCTGCTCTGCTACGCACGAAACCCTGACCCAGAATCAGGTCGTCTATGAATGGTTTAGCGCCGGGAGCCCCACGATCATGCGGTACGCGACGGGGGAGAGGCAGCGCAGCATCCGTCCGCCCCTCCGGTCCCGACCACAGCTATCGCGAGCCCACCAAGGCGAGGAAAATAATCCAAATCCTGCTGAAAGCCGGTTTTGCCATAAAACGGAGTAAGGTCAAGGGGCCTGCACAGGAGATTCAATTTTGGGGAATAAAATGGCAAGATGGACGTAGACAGATCCCCAAAGATGTGATCAACAAGATAACAGCAGTGTCTCCACCAACTAATAAGAAGGAAACACAAACTTTCTTGGGTGCTGTGGGGTTCTGGAGAATGCACATCCCAAATTACAGGTCGATTGTAAGCCCTCTCTATCATGTGACCCGGAAGAAGAATGATTTTAAATGGGGCCCTGAGCAGCAATAAGCCTTTGAGCAAATTAAACGTGAGATAGTTCATGCAGTAGCCCTTGGGCCAGTCTGGACTGGGCCAGATGTAAAAAATGTACTGTACACCGCAGCTGGGGAGAATGGTCCTACCTGGAGCCTCTGGAAGAAAGCTCAAGGGGAGACACGAGGTCGACCCCTCAGCTTTTGGAGTCGGGGATACAAAGGATCTGAGGCCAGCTGTACCCCAACTGAGAAAGAGATACTGGCAGCCCATGAAGGGGTTCGAGCTGCTTCGGAAGTGATTGGCACTGAAGCACAGCTCCTGCTGGCACCCCGGTTGCCCGTGCTGGGCTGGATGTTCAAGTCAGCGTCTCCTCTACACATCATGCAACTGATGCTACACGGAGTAAATGGGCTGCACTAATTACACAAGCTCGAAAAGGAAATCCCAGTCGTCCAGACATTCTAGAAGTCATCATGGACTGGCCAGAGGGCAAAGATTTTGGAATGTCACCAGAGGAGGAGGTGATGCGTGCTGAAGAGGCCCCACCATATAACAAACTGTCAGAAAGTGAAAAGCAGTATGCCTTGTTTACTGATGGGTCCTTCCGTATTGTGGGAAAGCATCGGAGATGGAGGGCAGCCGTATGGAGTCCTCGACAACAAGTTGCAGAAACTGCTGCAGGAGAGGGTGAATCGAGTCAATTTTCCGAGGTGAAAGCCATCCAGCTGGCCTAGGACATTGCTGAATGAGAAAAGTGGCCAGTACTTTACCTCTGTACTAACTCATGGATGGTGGCAAATGCCCTGTGGGGGTGGTTGCAGCAACAGAAGCAAAGCAACTGGCAACGCAGAGGTAAACCCATCTGGGCTGCTGCACTGTGGCAAGATATCGCTGCCCGGGTGCAGAGCCTGATGGTGAAGGTATGCCATGTAGATGCCCATGTACCCAAGAGTCGAGCCACTGAGGAACACCAGAACAACCAACAAGTGGAAAAAGCTGTTAAGATTGAATTGGCTCAGATGGACTTAGATAGGCAACAGAAAGGCTCAACTGTCTGTTGGTTAGTGCCTATTGAAGGTTGCTGCAGTGTCCATCCGTAGCCTGCTCAGCTGCCCTGCACTTTCTATAGAGACAGTCAGCTCCTTCCCAGCAGAGCATGGCCAGCAGCCACCTCCAGTGCCAGACACCAAGAGAGCTGCCTGAACGCACCCTCCCCAGGGCTGGGCTGCATTTTCCCCCCACTCCCTGCCCCTGACTCTGCTGCCTGGAGCTGTCCCTGCCAGGAGGTGCTGCTCTGTGCTCAGCTCTGCTCCCTCTCAGTGCTCCCAGAGCCCATCCCATGGGATGTGTGCTCAGCTCTGCCTGCACACCCCTCCCGGCAGCAGGGCTCTGCCCAGGGGCATGTCTGCCTGTGCAGGGGCTCAGGAGCAGCTCACACAAGTCCTCACAAGACTGTCGGTGCCTTCTCCAAAGCAGAGAAGTAAATTCCCAGCTCCCACTGCCCAACCTGCCCACCAAGAGTGAAAAACATCAAAGTGCAGGATCCTTCCCTATCAGGTAAACGCTGCCTCAGTGACTTTCAGAAGGGTCGTCTGCCGAAGTGCTCACAGCGATGCGGAGCCCTGAGCAGCCCTGACCCACACAGCACCCTCTCCAGTGCACAAGAACACTTTTCCTTCCCTGCCATGGGTTCTTCCTTCCCCCACAGCTTTTCCTCAGTACGGTGGGGAGCTCCCCGCGCAGGCTGAGTGCTGCTGACCCTGGCAGGCACCAGAGTCCCTGCCCCGGCACACAGCCCCTGGGCTGCAGGGACCCTGCTCGCAAGGACAGCGCTGGGCACCCACCGCTGGCTGCACACGCACATTCACACCCTGCAGCCAACCCCTGGATGAGGGACCTGCCTTCTCCTCTCACTCAGACGCTGCAGAGGGAAGGCCTGCTCTGCAGCACATCCTCCTCCTTATCCGCACAGAGAAACCGAGAGCGTCCTCCTGACAGATCCCATGGACTGTCCGAGGCAGCGGCTCGAGGAGATCCCTCCAGGAGCTACAGCTGCATTGTCCTGCACCCAGAGCCTGATCACGCACAGGGCTGGGAACGTTTCTCCCGCAGAAACCTCTCGGCATCCTCCGCTGCAGAGTACCTTTCAGCTCTCTGAGGCTGGCAGGTCTCCCCTGGGGGCCTGCAGGCGGTGCCCCCCCCGGCCGGCCCTGCGCCTGGGCAGAGCAGCTGTCTCTCTGCAGCTCTGCCCGCTCGCCAGCGTCTATCTGCGTCCCGGGAGCCCGGCCCAGCTCAGCAGCAGAGGCCCAGCCCGAGGTGGCTCTGCCTCTGCCCCGCTGGGCTCCCTCCGGGGCTCCCGGGCAACACCATGGGAAACAGCCTGAAGCAAGTGCTGATGTTCCCTCCATCAGATGGCAGACGCACGGCCTTCCTGCAGTGCCATTTCTCTGATGAGAGACAGAGTTTGGTCTAAACAACAGGATTTTGTAGAATCATGGAACCATTTAGGTAGGAAAAGACCCTTAACTACATCGAGTCCGCCATTAAGAGAACACTGGCAAGTCAACACATTAACCATGTCCCTTAGAACATGTCTCTCATATACCTCTATGGATGGTGGCACAACCACTTCTGCGGGCAGCCTGTTTCTTGTCATATCACTAGAAAGTACAGGCAGGCCAGGACAGGCAGGGATCTCCTTTATCGCTGCTGAAGGAAGGGATTCAGCCTGGTCAGTTGAGACATCTCATCCTGGGATTGAAGCCCTGGGGCTGAAAGGAGACTCAGCTCCCTCCCATGAACACCACAAGCACACAGGAGATCTCACTTCCTCAGAAAGTGAAAATGTACCAATATATAGCTGATGTCTTAGTTAGAGGAGATTGCCCCAAAAAACTGCAGCAACAGAAGTGTGGCAAGCACTCCATGATGGTGAAGTTGAAGTTCCCCCTAAGGAATGTCAGAAACCAAGCAGAAACCAGTCAAATCGGGGGGTACTTGGTGGATAGCAGCAGTGCAGTGATTCCTGCAGACACCTTCAGGAAAACAGAACAAGGGCAGATGCCTCAGTCTGGGAAGGAATTACAACAGCTTATGGGACCTCCAGGATACTGGAGGAAACATGGACCTGGATTCTCTATCATTGCTCTCTCATTCTACTCACTGTTATGAAAGGGTAAGCCATGGAAATGGAATCCAGACCATGAGGAAGCAGGAAATACCTAATACAGGAATTAAAACCATACCAGTCCCTGGGGCCTGTACAGCACCCCACCCCCCATAGTAGAATGGGGTTTTGCTGAGAATGGCTCTTCCTGTGACCTATTGAAACTGGCTCTGATGGACCAAAAAGATCTTTAATGTTCAAGTGCCCTCTTTCAAAGACACTGAACTGACATATTCTGAGTGGGAAAAGGGACTCTTTAGTCCCAGCAGTAAAACAAACTGAGAACATTGATCAAGAACAACCAGTACATACCATCCATTCAATCCATTCAGTTGGCTTGACAGTATCCCAAAGGGAACTGCTCCTCAGGATGCAGTTGCACAAACCCACTGGAAGAAAACCCACAGCATGAGGCTGTTTCCTCTTGTCCCATCCCTTGTTCCTTGGGAGCAGAGCCCAGCCCCTCCTGGCTCCATCCTGCTGTCAGGCAGTTGTAGGGAGCGATCAGGTCCCCCCTGAGCCTTCTCTTCTCCAGACTGAACCCCCAGGTCCATCAGCCATTCCCCATCACACTTGTGCTCCAGGCCCTGCACCAGCTCCATTGCCCTTTTCTGGCCCCACACCAGCACCTCAGTGTCTCTCTTGGAGTGAGGACCCCAGAACTGATCACAGGATTCGAGGTGCAGCCTCCGCAGTGCTCAGTTCAGGGGAGCAACCCCTGCCCTGGCCCTGCTGTCGCACTGGTGCTGATACAGCCCAGGATGCTGGGGGCTTCCTGGCTGCCTGGGCACAAGCTGCTCATGCTCAGCTCCATCAATCAGCACCCCAAGCTCCTTTCCCGTGAGCAGTTTCCAGCCGCTCTTCCCCACGCCTGGAGCATTGCAGGGAGTTGTTGTGGCCCAGGTGCAGGACCCAGCACTTTGCCTTCTTGAACCTCATCCCATTGGCCACAGCCCTGGGACCAAGCCTGGCCAGATCCCTCTGCAGAACTTCCTACCCTCCATCAGATCAATGCTCCCACCCGATTTGGTGTCATCTGCAAATTTACACATCCCAGTATGGAGCAGTACAGACCAGTTTGCACCAGTCAAGACCAATATATGGCACTGTGGCCCCAGATACTGCTGGCATTTCAATATCCCAGTGCTCCCAGTGCCTGCCACAGGTCTTCCCGCTTGCAGCTGTGCTCAAGTACCAATCCCTCCCAGTGCTCCCACTACCAGCTGCAGGTGCTCCCAGTCCCTGTCAGTCCTTCCCAGTCCCTCCCAGTCCCTGCCACAGGTGCTCCCGCTCATCCCCCACCAGACCTCCTTGTTCTTTTGGCGGGACACCCCAAATCAGGCAACCCCACTCTGGGGCTGGCCCCCCAGACTCCCTGATAGCAGAGAGGGGGGCAGTTGGGGTGCCCCACGGGGTGTGGCTTGGAGGCAACAAGAAGCAATTTGGGGCTGGGTGGCATTCGAGGGGGGCAGGGAGCAGCTTTTTTTGGGTACCCCAGTTGGGGGCAGGGTGCTTGGTGAGGCCCCTCCAGGATTTTAGGTCCCTGGATTCATCTGCTGGGGCCTGGGGTGATGGAAGGGTGCGGGTGACTTTTGGGTTGCCCCAGGCTCCCCACTTGGGGGTCCTGCCTGCTCTTGTGCTGCTTCAGGAAGATTTGGGGTACCCCAGGATTTTGGGAGGTACCACGATTGCTCTGGGTGCCTCCAGGGTGCTTTGGTGGGGCAGAGTGGTTTTGGGTTCCCCGTTTATTGGGGTGCCCCTTTTGGGGGATCCACCCCCTCTGACCCCCTGAATTCACTACTGAACACAAAGCAACGTTGGGGTCCCACCAGTGGATTCTGGGTCTCAGAGCATCTTGGGGGACCCCCAGGGCGGGTGCTAGTGGGACCCCACTTTTTGGGACACTCCTTCTTTAGCAGGTTTGTCACACTGTGCTGAGCTGGTGGGGGGGGGGGGGCTTTGGAGCTGCATTGTTTGGGGTTTGGGGGGACTTTGGGGAGTCCCGGGAGAATTTTGGGGATTCAGGCCGTTCCCCAGAACTCTTTGGGGTGGTTCAGTTATTTGGGGGACACCCCATCTACCGAAAATGGGGGTCTATCAATCCCAGGGCAGCCAAATCTCATTGGATGTCCTAGGGAGCCCCATTGCCACAAGTGAGAGGAATTTGGGTGTTCAGAGGGATTTGGGGGTTAAAGGACCATTTGGAGGTTTGGGGGGGGGGTGCCCAAAACTCACTGTAGGAGGCACATTATATTGGGGGTCCTCTCATGTGCCAAAACTGGGGGGTACCCAGTTATTATCAAACAAATCCCATTGGAGTCAAACCCGGGTTCATCAGGTGCCTCCCCTGGAGCACTGCAGGTACCCAGGTCCCTTGGCTGTCACCTTGCCTTGGCTGAGGGTGTCGTGGGCAGGACAAGGGTCCTTTCCAAATTAAATGATTTTGCAGTTCTAAGAAAAGTTGATGTTTAGACTCAACTCTGTCCCTCGTCAGAGAAATGGCACTGCAGGAAGGCCGTGCGTCTGCCAGCTGAGGGAGGGAACATCAGTGCTTGCTTCAGACTGTTTCCCATGGTGTTGCCCTGGAGCCACAGGGAGCACTGGAGGGAGCGCAGCGGGGCAGAGGCAGAGCCACCTCGGGCTGGGCCTCTGCTGCTGAGCTGGGCCGGGCTCTTGGGACGCAGATAGATGCTGGCAAGCGGGCAGAGCTGCAGAGAGACAGCTCTGCCCAGGCGCAGGGCTGGGGCACTGCCTGCAGGCTCCCAAGGGAGACCTGCCAGCCTCAGAGTGATGAAAGGCACTCTGCAGTGGAGGATGCTGAGAGCTCCCTGCGGGAGAAACGTTCCCAGCTCTGTGCATGATAAGGCTCTGGGTGTAAGGCAACGCAGCTGCAGTTCCTGGAGGCATCTCCTCAAGTTGCTGCCTCAGACAGTCCATGGGATCTGTCAGGAGGACTCTCTTGGTTTCTCTGTGTAGATGAGGAGGAGGATGTGCTGCAGAGCAGGGCTTCCCTCTGCACCGTGGGAGGGACAGGACAAGCCAGGTCCCTTTTTCCGAGGCTGACTGCAGGGTGTGAATGTGGGTGTGCAGCCAGGGGTGCCCAGCGCTGTCCTTGCAAGCAGGGTCCCCGCAGCCCAGGGGCTGTGTGCCGGGGCAGGGACTCTGCCGCCTGCTAGGGGCAGCAGCACTCAGCCTGCCTGGAAGCTTCCCAAGGTGCTCAGGGAAGTATAGGGGGAAGCGGCAGGGAGCCCCTGGCAGGGAAGGAAAAGTGTTCTTGGCTCTAGGACCACTGAGAGAGAGCAGAGCTGGGCACAGAGCAGGAGCTCCTGGCAGGGACAGCTCCAAGAAACAGAGACATGGACAGGGAGTGGGGGGGGAAGTGAAGCCCATCCCTTGGGGGGTTGCGTTCAGGCATCCTTTTCCCCAGCCACCGTGTTTTCGCTGTCCCGCTTCACGGGCTCCAGCTTTAACGCCGGAAAGAGAACAACGAGAGAGGGGCGGAAAGGAGAGCGAAGGGGCAGAAAAAAGGAAAAAGGGGGGGGGGGGGGGGGTCGGCGGCGGGGGTAAATATTCTTAGGTGCCGCCACCTCATCCCCATCAGTGGGCCCTAGGCAAGCCCAAGCGAGAGCCAGACGCTGCTAAGGCATCTCTGCGCCGGGACGTACCGAGACAGAAAAACGGTCGGTACTAAAAACTGTTTGTGCTGAAGTAAATGCTCGGATTACTGCAGGGGCGACGGCAGGGAGGACTGAAGGTCGCATTGCCCTGAACAAGCTCCCGTGCTCGAGCGGGGGATACATTGAAACTCAGCAGCCGACGCACCTGGGGCTCTGCAGACGCCGTGGCGCATACTCACAGACACAGAGAGCCCCGTGCGCGTCCTACCCCCGATCCCGTCGCTGCCGGGAGGAAGGAGACAGTGGTCGGTGAGCGGGGGGGGGAGCCTGGCGCACGCAGAGGTGGGCCGGGGATATGGGGGCCGGGGGGGGGGGGGGGTTGAGTGTGTGTGCGTGTGTTTGCGTGCAGTTTCTTTTTGTTAGTTTGTTGTTGTTTTTGTTGTTGTTGTTGTTTGTTTCCGGAGGAGTTCTCTGCGTGGTTCGCTTGGGATTTCCCGCTTTGTATTTTCTTTTCGGTTTTCCCTTCTCTCCTTCTTTTCTGGCCCACCCACCCCCCCCCGCCCCCCCCCGCCCCCCCGCGTTTGATTTTTGTAACCGCGGCAGGGAGCGCAGCAGCAGCAGCAGGAAGGGAGGCCGCGCCTTATCGGGACTTCCCGTCTGCCGCCTGGGCACGGAGCTGGCAGGGCTCCGCGCGCCCTCTCCTCTTTTAATAAAATGAAGGCGAACGGGAGAGGAGAGGGAAGGGGGGAGACCGAGACCGTGAGCCGAGAGAGAAAGGGAAGGAGAACAGAAAAGGAAACGGGGTGCGCGCACAGACGCCCTCCCAAGCGGCCGGGGGTACGAGTGCCGGGCCGAAGGGCGATCGATCTGATGAAAAAAATGAAAAAGGAAAACCAAATTAAACCCTAAAAACCAAACCCACCCAAACCACCGCAACGGATTCAGCAGCAAGCAAGAAAGAAACGGACGAAGGAATAAAACGACGAATTCAGGAATGCATGAACCCATGAGCGCGAATAATTCGCTACCTCGTTAAAGAACCGACTGGGCGGGACGAGCATGGCAAAGAACTAAATGCGGGGGGGTGGGACGAAAGGGACGCGTGCGGACGAAGGGGACGGAGGCCATCTCGAGGCCCCGGAACGGTGAGGTAGGGCCCGGGGAGGGTAAAAAAATTGGGAAAAAACCCAACACTCCACAACAAAAAAAAAAAAAAAAGAAGGCCTCCCCCCTTCCAAGACCCCCGCCAAACCACGATCAGAAAACCAGTAAAAAGGCCAAGGTGCGGGACCCCGAAGCAGCGGTCGGGGGAGGCGGGCGCCGTACTGTTGGAAAGAGCAGAATTTTGTATGATAAAACAATTGTATAAAATAGTAAAAATTATTATGTTTGAGAAATTTATAAATTAATAGTGAGGTTTTGTATATTAGAAAATGCTGTGACTTCGTGGTTTTGTATCACGACGGTTCTAATGTTGCAATATATCACAGCTGTCTTGTACCCAATGCTACAAAAACATAGCATAACCAAATATGGTAAAAGGACTATAAAAGGATTTAGAAAAGTATGTACTGGAGACTATAGCCAAGTGGAACCTGTGTATAAGATAGCCGGAAGAGCATACCAGAAAGAAGATAAGAGGGTGCTAACGTTTGGAATATACTCAAGTGGGGGAAAGGTGAAAAGGACAACCTGAGGAAGACTTCTTACTTCATCTGAGGAAGACTCTTACTTCATCGGAACGACCACCAGACGACCACCAGAGGGGGCCGCGCAAGCGCAGAAGAGGCTGATGTTGTAATAGATGGATATGGCAATCCCTAATGCATATGTATTAGTTAAATGTTGTAACCTATGATGAATATGTATTAACTGTGAAACTTTTAGGATATAAATTGTGGACGCGATGTGACGAGGTTGAAGCCAGATTTGGGCGAGCACCCCTGGTTTCCCAGCGCTGCAATAAAGCACCTCATATAACCATTCCGGTGGTTATGTGTTTAATCTTACGCTAACAGTACCACCCCCTCGGCTGCCCAGGGGAAACGGGGGGAGCCGCGCCCGCCCGCGATGAACCCCCGGCACCCCGCGTCCGCCACGACGAGCGAGCAGCACGGAGGGGAAGGAGGACAGAGAGCAGGGAGTGTCGAGGGCTGATTCTCAACAGATCGCAGCGAGGGAGCTGCTCTGCTACGTACGAAACCCTGACCCAGAATCAGGTCGTCTACGAATGGTTTAGCGCCGGGTGCCCCACGATCATGCGGTACGCGACGGGGGAGAGGCGGCGCCGCATCCGTCTGCCGCTCCGGTCCCTAGAACGAGTGGCGAACAACGAACAATTTGGGGATGTGTAGCTGGGGGGGGGGGGGGCGGAGCAGCTTATTTGGGGCAGCCACAGTTGGTGTGGGGATGTCTGGTGAGGCCCCTCCAGGATTTTCAGTCCCGAGTTCATTTGGGGGGGCCCAGAGTGATGGTGGGGTGCAGTTCGCTTCGAGGTCCTGCCTGCTCTTGTGTTTCTTCAAGGACATTTGGGGTTACCCCAGGATCTGGGGGGCACCACAATTGCTTTGGGTACCTGCAGGTCCCTCTGGGGGGGGCAGCATGGTTTTGGGGTGCCCATTTACTGGGGTGCCAATTTTGCAGGGTTCACCCACTCTGACCCCCTGAATTGACTGCTAAAAGCAATATGGGGGTCTCCCCAGGGGCTTTGAGGGTCCAGAGCTGTCCCCCAAGACAGATGCTGGGGGGACCATACTTTTTGGACCACCCATTTTTCAGGGGACTCCTGGCCGCTGCGCTGAGCCGGGGTGGATTTGGACCTTTAGGTTTTGAGTTTGTGGGGATTTTGGGCTTCCTGCTGGGATTTGCAGGTGGAGAGGGGGCTGTGTTCGGGGGTCCTGGGTTCTGGGGTCCCACCTGGCTGCCAGGTGCTTGTGCAGAGCCAAGAGCCTCTTGAGGTGCTTCTTGAGCAGCTCCTTCAGGTCCCCATAGAGGGCACAGTAATTTGGGAGACACCCCCCCCATGTTCCAAAAAATGGTGGTGTACATCCATCCCGGGGGACCCCGGGTCTCTCCTTAGTGCCCCATGTTCCCCAATGGAGGAGATGTGTTGGAGGAAGAGAAGCTGGGGGTTCAGAAGGGATTTGAAGGGTCGGGGGGGATTCTGGGATTCAGGAATCTCACCAAAACTCCCCAGTGGGATGCAGGGATTTGGGGGACCCCTCCATGTCCCCAAAATAGGGATACAACTGTTGCAGGGCACCCTGAGTCTCTCTTCGGTGCCCCATGTCGGCCCATGGAGGTAAATGGGGGGAATTTGTGGGCTCATGTTGAAGTCCCCAAACTCAGAGGGGGGGTGTGAGGGTAATGTAGGGGACCACCAGAGCCCTCAAACAGGGGTTAAAGCAACCAGAAATCACCCCACAGATCATTGGGGAGGGGGGAAATGGGGATGTGGGGGGACTTATTATTATTAATGTTGTTGGTATTATTATTAATATTACATGGGTAATATTAATTTAATTTATATTAATAAGCCAGGGGTGTCCAGTGCTGTCCTTGCGAGCAGGGTCCCTGCAGCCCAGTGGCTGTGTGCAGGGGCAGGGACTCTGCCATCTGCCAGGGTCAGCACTCAGTGCTGGGGGGTGAGAAGCCGGTGGAAAAGGAACAACCCCTGATATTGAAGGGAAGTGCTGAGTGGGTGACACTGTTCCAATCTCCATTCATCCTGAGCACCTTTGCAGAGGTTCCTTCTGAAAGACACTGCATTTACCTGATAGGGAAGGATTCTGATCTATGATGTTTTTCACTCTTGGTGAGCAGGTGGGAGCTGGAAATTTACTTCTCTGCTTTGGAGAAGGCACCAAGAGTCTTGACAGGACTTGTTTGAGCTGCTCCCTGAGCCCCTGCACAGGCAGAGATGCGCCTGAGCAGAGCCCTGCTGCCGGGAGGGGTGTGTGTGAGAGCACACAGCCCTTGGGATGGGCTCTGGGAGCGCTGAGAGGGAGCAGAGCTGGGCACAGAGCAGCAGCTCCTGGCAGGGACAGCTCCAGGCAGCAGATACAAGAGACAGGGGCAGGGAGTGGGGGGAAAGTGCAGCCCAGCCCTGGGGAGGGTGCGTTCAGGCAGCTCTCTTGGTGTCCAGCACTGGAGGTGGCTGCTGGCCATGCTCTGCTGCACGCAGTCCTTTGCTTCTCCCCACGAGAACTCCGTGATCTGCCCGATGAAACTGTGCTCCCCTGCTCTCAGCACAGGACAGACGTTTGTTCTTAAGACCAATTTGTGTGTGAAGGCATCTTACAGGCAGTGCAAGTTTGAGCACAGGGCAAAGGGAAAGGACTGATGGACACTGCAGCTTTCCTGGCTCTGCACTAAGCTACAAAGAGCTGTAGCCTTTTGCCTGTTTGAATACTCTTCAAGTTTTCAGTCATACAAAGAATGGTTTATACCCCAAATAAAAACCCTCAGCAGTGTTATGCCAGTAAATAAATAACGCAGTCAAAATGATTCTGAGGCCATGCTGAGCCTCTGTTGTGCAGCCCAGGCTCAGTCAAGTTACAAGTGCAAGTACTGAAATTTACAGTCAAGTTGGATTTCATCTGACATCCCTTGTGAATATCAGAGCTGAGCAATCCACTGCTTCAGAGCACAGCTGACTCCGTGGCAGCACATGGGCAGAGGTCCTGCTTCTCACAGCACTCTCAGCCAGCAGAAACCAGAGAAATGAATGCATTTCAGTTGGGGGGATTTCTGTGAGAAATGCAGTTGATTTCCTCAGAAGTTTGCCAAAATTGCTCCCTCTCCTTTTCCATGGAACAGGCTCCATGCCCAGAGGCAGCAGATGTCCAATGGCAGCTCCATCACCCTCCTGATGTTTTCAGACACATGGGAGCTGCAGCTCTGTCACTTTTGGCTCTTCCTGGCCATCTCCCTGGCTGCGCTTCTGGGCAACGGCCTCATCATCACCAGCACAGCCTGCAACTCGCCCCTCCACACCCCCATGTACTTCTTCCTCCTCAGCCTCTCCCTGCTGGACCTAGGCTACATCTCCACCACTGTGACCTGTGTGTGACATGTGTGTGATGTGTGCATGGTGTGTGTGACGTGTAACAAGTATTTGGCTTGTGTGTGACACGTGTGGGATGTGACACGTGTGATGTAACATGTATGATGTGTAACAAGTGTTTGACACGTGTGACATGTGTGACGTGATGTGTGACACGTTTGACGTGTGACACGGGGATGAGCAGTGAGCTGGGTTGTCAACTGGCTGAAGATCAGCACATTCCAGGTGCCACCAAAGTGGGAGAAGCAGCTGAGATGTCAAAAGGCTTCCACCCAGAGAAGCCTCAATGGGCTGGAGAAATGGGCTGAAAGGAGCCTCATGGGGTTCCACTGGGTGCCGTGCAAAGTTGTGCCCCTGGGGAAGAACAGCCCCTGGCACCAGACACTATAGGGACACCAGCCTGGAAAGCAGCTTGTTAGAAAAGGTCCTGGTGACATCAGGTTGACCACGAACCATGAGCTTATGGTGGAGGGAGGGATCCTTCACTTCTCTTCTGGTGGGGCCCATCTGTAGGGCTGGATCCAGTGCTGGTCTGCCCAGTACAAGAGACATGGCCACAGCAGAGAGAGACCAGGGAAGGTGGTGAAGGGACTGGAGCATCTGACTCTGTGGCTGGTGCCATACTCAGGGTTTGGGTTCCATGATCATGGACCTTTGAGAAGCTGGGTGTGTTGGGAGCTGATTGGATTCATCCAACCAAAAGGGATAAGTGGGTCTTCAGCAACAATTTGGCCAAACCTTTATGGAGAGCTTTAGACTTGACTTAGAGAAGGGCCACCAAGATGATGAGGAGACTGGAGCATCCCTCCTAGGAGAGGCTGAGGGAGCTGTGATGCTCCAGCCTGGAGAAGATACTGGGGAGGTCTCACCAATGCCTGCAGGGAAGGTGTGGACAGGATGAAGGTTTGGGCATGGACCTCCTCCAGAAGGATGGAGAGAAGGAGCTCACCACAGGGGTCAAACCCTTGAGGGCACTGGGGTATACTGGGAGCACTGGGAGATACCTCTGGTCTTTTCTGCCCCTGAGGACGTGTGACTACTGAAGGTCTTGCCAGGTCTGGAGGGCCTTTGAGCCCCACAGTAGCCCCTGAGATGGTCTGGTCGTACCCATGACACCGGCCAGGTCCCCTCCACCACCATTTCAGGAACAACAAGAAACCAAGATGGGTCCTTGAGCATTTAATGATGACAGAAAGGAGAAGAACAAGGCAGGACAGAGGCCACTGATGATGGGTATGGAGAGGCACAGATGTACCCGGTGGACAGCACTGGGGAGGTAGAAGGGACTACAACTCCTCAGGCACCCATACAGGGGCTTTAGGGGGCAGAGCTGGCTAACTGAGGACAGGGTACTGGGGATGTGTCCATGGGGATGCTCTCCATGTGGCTCAGCAGGGTGGGAGGGACAGGGATGCTTGAGGCCCCCGAGGGGAGGCAGTGGGTCCAGGTGGGAGCTTTGCACCTGGGTTCAGGCCTTGGGGAGCAGGATTTCAGGGGCTTGGAGGCTCAAGCTGCTCCAAGAGCTCACATGTGGCTGATGTGTTGCCCCCAGATCTGGGACAGATGTTTCCACCTAATGACCACCTTGGGCTGTCCCCTTCTGGCTGTAGGCAGGGACATTGGACTGGCTGGTCCTTGCAGCCGTCCTCCAGACAGAGAGGATGTTCTTGATGGGAATGTCAGGGTCCAGGGCATCCGTGAGGCTGCAAACTGAGCTGGCAGGGACTTGGTTTTCTTCCAGGAAGAACGTGAAAGCGACTTTCAGCCTGTGGAGGGATGCAAAGCAGAAGGGTGAGTGGGTGCAGATGGGGTGGATGTTCCACCACCCCCAGCAGCCAGCCATGGCCAGCAATGGCTATCAACCATAAGCACTGTCTTGGCCAAGGTCTCTGGTCAGTGGAGGCTCTCAGTGCTGGCCAAGGTTGCTGGTCAGTGGTGGCTCTCAATGGTAGCCAAGGTTGCTGGTCAATGGTGGATCTCAATGGTGGCCAAGCTTGCTGGTCAGTAGTGGCTCTCAATGGTGGCCAAGGTCGCTGGTCAGTAGTGGCTCTCAATGGTGGCCAAGGTCGCTGGTCAATGGTGGCCAACGCATCGTGCTAGAGGCTGCCCTTCAGTGTCTCTGGTGGCATCAGAAGCCAACAAAGCAGCAGATGGTTGGGCATGAGAAAAACTCCTTTCCATCAGCTGTAGTGCCACCTTGGGCCAACCCCCAGGACAAGCATCTCCGAAGACGGAGATTCACCAGATGAGGCCCTGAGTAACCTGCCTGGAGCAGGACTTGGACCAGAGACCTTCAGAGGTCTCTTCCCAACCGAACCCCACCAGGAAGCTGTGACGTGTGCCACTGCTCCGCACGTCCCAGGATACGACCTGGACTTACTCATCTTGTGGCTGGAAGCTGGACAGTGCAACTGTGATCATCTCATGCAGCTCAATGAGGAAGAGGTTGAGGTTGGTGTTGGCCAGCGCAGAGGACAAGGCTTTTTCCTCCATTTTACTCAGCTTCTCTTGGAACTCTTTGGGCATCAGGCAGAAGGGATCCTGCCAGGAGCACCAAGCTTCAGAAAAGAGACGACTCCAGCACATCCCCCCCCAGAGGTGACTTCTCATGGAGAAAGAACCACAACCCTCTTGTGTCCTTGTGTGAAACCTCCTATCAGGATGACCAAAGAACTTCCAAGACATGAGCCAGTCTTGGAAGTACCCAAGGGAGTGAATTATCTGCAGGATGGGCTAGAGACCTTGATTTAACCCAGGGGAGGGATGAGATGGGGATGTCAAATGGCTGCAGCATCATAGGGCTCCTTTCTCCTCCCAAGGGAGCAAACCCCCCCTCCAAACCCAATCTCTTCTCCCTCACCTGGTTCATCTGTACCAACAGCATGGACCTGCGAGCTGCCAGGACCTGCCACAGTGACAGGATGTGCTTCAGCCGGGTGTTGGGCACCACCTGAAGAAGTGTGATGGAGAAACACAGCCCCTTAGCTCCTTGGGAAGGTCCCATACACACTCAACTGACTCCAGCATGTCCTGGAGGACCATACGTTGGGCCACCAACATCCCCCAGTAGCTGCACCTTGACCACGCAGGTCAAGCCCCCAGGCAGGCCCATCTACCACCCATTGGCTCACATCACCAGTGTACCCCCCAGAGATGTCCCAGGCTATCCGCAGTGCATGAGGTGTCCACAAGGGGTTGATGGACATGGCATGAAAACCTGGCACCACCAAGCCAAGCTTTGAAACCCACCCAGGTGCCCAGGACCTCTTTGCTCTGAGGAGGAGACCCCCAACCCTCCATGGACACTTGCAGCATGTGAAGGTGGTGGGAGCCATGGGCAATGCAGAGGGAGCAAGGGCGAAGGTCCCACTTCCCACCCAACTTCACCCCTTGCCCACCGGCACATCCTGGAGCTGCTTTGCTTTGGCATCCATCCTCAGCTCCTGCCGGATGTACTCGGGCAGCGGGCACTCTGGGTCACCACCCGTCATGGCCAGGAACTCAGCAGCCACCTTCAGGGTGTCCAAGACCTTGGAGAGGGCATTGACCGAGCGGGCCTCTTCCATGATGTGCTTCTGCTGGTTGATGCTGAGCATCTCCTGGCAGCAAGAACAGTGGGGATGTGACCCACCAAGGGTGATGTCCTTCCAGCCTGTGCAAGACAACTGGGTCCTGCCAGGTCTCCACCCCCTGCTTGAGTTGGCCTTGGTCCTTCCCACACAACTGCGCACTCTCTGTGCCCCCATCATGCCACGGGATTGGAGGGAGACCTCAGGGCTTGACGGAGGAGAAGACAACCAGCCACTTGTTTCCTACCTGGGGCAGTTGGTCCCTGACTTTCGTCTTGGTGGCCTGGAGGGTCCTCATGTTGTTGAGGGCAATGGATGGAGCTGTCTGGAAAGTGTTTGGGACAAATGGTTATGAATGTGTGTCCTGGGTTCAGCAGTAGCAGTCATTTTTCTCCTTCTTAGGAGCTGATACAGTGCTGTGTTTTGATCTTTTGGCCTTGGAACAGTGGTGATAACGCCGATGTTTTCAGTTGCTGCTCGAATGTTTGGTCTGGCCAAGGACTTTCTGAGCCTCATGCTCTGCCAGGGAGGAGGGGAGGCCGGGAGGAAACAGAGACAGGACACCTGACCCAAACTGACCAAAGAGGTATTCCATACCACAGCACGTCATGCCCAGGATGTAACAGAGAGAGTGGACCCGGAAGGGCTGCGGGACTGCAGGGTTGGACGAGGTATCGGTCGGTGCTTGGCTGGGGGGAGTGGGGCGAGTTATTGGTCGGCTGATGCTGAGCTGTTGTATTCTTTCCTCTTGTTATTTCTTTTATCATTATTATCATTGGTGGTAGCAGCAGTGATTTGTGTGATACCTTAGTTACTAAACTGTTCTTGTCTCAACCCGTGGGAGTTGCATTCTTTTCGATTCTCCTCTCTGTCCCTCCAGGAGCAGGGGGAGGGCAAGAGTGGGGGGGGAGTGAGTGAACGAGGTTTGTGGTTGGGTTTAAACCACGACAACATGTCACTTAATGGAAGCCAGTAGAGAAGCTCAGCTGGGCGGATGTGAGCCCATGTTATGTCCCTATGGGTTCTGCATGGTCTCCTGAGGCCACTGTGGGGTTGTGGAGATGAGGGAAGGTACCTGACGTCTGAAGGAAGGCATGTCCATGGAGCAGGATTGGGGGACCTTGCAGCCTCACCTTTCTTCCCAGGAAAGTGATTTAGAAAGTCTCCCTTGGAAAGATGGGACCAAAAATGTCCTGGGAACAGCCAGTGTGGACTGATGTCCACCTTTAGGAAACCACGCACAGGACAGCCTGGTTCTGGTGTCCTCAAGTCCCCTTTTCCCACCAACTCCAGGCTTCATTTACACAGAATGGAGACCAACAGCCCCAGAGATGTTCTCCTCCAAGGTGGTTCAGAGTCCCACTTTTGACCCTACTTAGAATCATAGAATCATGGAATGGTTTGTGTTGGAAGGGACCTTAAAGCTCATCCAGCTCCAACCCCTGCCATGGACAGGGACACCTTCCACTAGAGCAGCTTGCTCCAAGCCCTGTCCAGCCTGGCCTTGAACACTGACAGGGATGAGTCAGCCACAGCTTCTCTGAGCACTCTGTACAAGCACCTCAGCACTCTCACAGGAAAGAACTTCTGCCTTAGATCTAACCTGAACTTCCCCTGTTTCAGTCTGAACCCATCACCCTTTGTCCCTTCACTACATTCCCTGATGAAGTGTCCATCCCCAGCATCCCTGTAGCCCGTTCAGACACTGGAAGCTGCTCTGAGGTCTCCTCACAGCTTCTCTTCTCTAGGCTGAACATAAGCCTGGGAGACGCCTCTTGAAGCTCTTTGAACACTACCAACACCTCCCTTGTGCTCAAAGAAAACAGAAGCAGGGCTGTAGGTCTTCACACTGCCTTTCAGACTACCATTTCATGGCCACAGATGCAGCTTCTGGTCATGGCACTCCTTCAAAACCCAAGGAACAGAGGCAGATGCACAGCAGGCATCTGCTATTGCCTTCAGTTGAGTCTGCTGACTCCAGAAGAAGCTGGAAACAGACCCAAATGCCACTGCTGGCCTGGGACAACCTGATTTGGCCGGTGCGGAGCTCACCTGAGCTTTGATGATGGGCTTCCCACTGATGAAGCGATGAACCACTTGCCTCTGCAGCATCTGGAAGTCGAAGTAGGTCATTTTGGTGCCGTCTTTGTCTATCTCGTATTGCAAGTTGGCCAGTGCCATGGTCACCAGGTCACTCTTGGTTACAGTCAGCACAGAGGAGGGCTTCATCTCTTCTACGGAGATGGACCTGGGAGAGGAACGGTTGCCCAGGTTGCTGGGTCTCTCACCTTGCCCTGCTCTGCCACTGAGGACCTGCTGGAGGAGGTGGACAAGCTACAGGGTCAGCATCTTGGGACATTACCACTGCCTCTCCCTGGTGACTCGTGCGGCCGTGTCCACGCAGCTGTTCTGCAGCTGGATGAGGAACCTGGCCACCAGGCAGCTGATGGATGGTTGGGTTGGGAGGAGGTGGAGGATGGCAGTGCTGGTGCTGATGTCGCTGGGCGAGAGGTCTGACAGGACGGTGATGCCTGTAAAAGGAGGTCTTCTACCCACTGTATGGAGCCAGGGGACATCCTCCCTTCCACTGAGGTCTTGGAAGGGTTCTTTATCAGGTTTTGTATCTTTAGGAGGGGTTCTAATGTGGTTTCAGCAGGTGGGGAAGCAAGCTCAGCAGCTTTGCTAGCAAGGGTAAGTGCAGAAAGCAGCTCTGCTAGCAAGGGTAAGTGCAGAAAGCAGCTCTGCTTCAGAGCAGACCAAACAGTCAAGGCAAGAGGACCTCCTGCAGGTGACCACATACCTGAGATGGATGGGTTCATCTTAATATTGCCCCAAACCTTCTGGATGGTCTCAATAGCTCTGCTGAAAGCCAAACGTTGCTCCTCTATGGAGACAGAGAGAATAAAAAGCAGCCCCCTCAAGGCATCCTCCCAGGAGACAGGTCAGCTCAGAGAATGTGTCCCAACAGGAACATGGCCGGAAGTGTCACCCAAACCATGCTCGCTTGAGCTTGAGCTTCGAGCCTCCATGAGACCATGTGTGACATCAACCAACCAGGCACCACAACTTAGGAGCTGAGAAGCCCATCTCAGCCACCTTGCACATGGCAGAACAACCTCGCCAAGCCCCACATGCCCCAGGAGAAAGGATCTGCCCTGGATGCCCTCAATGCCTCAGGCCTCCACCTCCTCCTAAACTCCCCTCCAAAACTGGTCCTTCAAAGCAGAGCCCTCATGGGCTGCTCTAGTGCTGCCTCCACCACAGCAAGTATGCCAGCAGCGTCTCGGTGGAGCATGTGGGTGCTGAGGGGTGATGGAATTCCATAGCACACCTGACAGCTCAGGCTGATCCAGAAACTGCTGGACTGTGTAGTGCTCCCCTTTCTGGCTGTTTTGGAAGAAGTGGATCAGGGCATTCTGCAGCCGGAAGATGTCAGGCAGGTGTTGGATGTGTTGGATGTTCTCAAGCTGGAAGAGAAAATGCTATGTGAGTCAAGGGACAAGGATCCCACACGGCATCTGGAGGGGCATCTGGACAAGGGGGACTTGTCTTGCTTGGATGTTCCGAAGAAACACAGGGTGGGGTGAACAGTTACCCACGGACACTGACCAGGCTGAATCTATTGCATGTGCTTTGGTGGAGAGGGGATGTTCCCACAACCAACCTTTGACAAGAGCTCCAGCAGAATTGGGTATGGACTTCCAGTGTCTTCTCCACCTTCCAGCTGCAGGAAATGCATCAGGGTCTGGATGGTCATCTTCTGTTCCAATTGCCACATGCAGGGCTGGTTGATCAGCCCCTGCCTTGGTAGGTCTTGGTGAGGGGGTGTCTGGCCATGAGCTATTTTCAGGAGGAGGCTGAAGCTCTGGGGACCTTCATTCATCCTCTGGTCCTTGAGAGAATTAAGGCTGTGCTTCAGTTCCTGCAAGAAACCAAGGGTCATTAGGAGCCACCTCCCCTCACTCAAGAGGCCTGAGGGGATTCACAGGGTCTCAGGGCAAAGAAAAGCAATGAGGGCTCTGGAGAAGTGGGGAACATGGGGAAAACTTGTCTCCAAAGGAACAAGAACCCAAGTGCCCAGGCAGAAACCCACAGGTGGTTTTTCCAAGGGAAGAAAACCAATGGGTTTCCAAGGAGGATCTGAATCAAAGCATCCAAGAAGTCAGTTCTCTACTGGAGTGAAGCAGGAGACCACACCACGACAAGGTCCCCTTTCACAAAAGAGGTGACAAATGTTTTCTTCCACACTGAGCCCAGCAGATGTGTCTGGACATGGACATGACCAGGAAATGGTGCTTTGGGTATGTGATAGCAGCAGCAGCTGGGACCATGTGTACCTGGAGGATGGGCTGAGCCAGGGTTTTGAACAAGATTTCCCATTCTTCCCAGTCCTTCTTGTCATGCAGGATGCCCAAGGCCGTACTCTCACCTAGAGAAGACACAGAGGAACACATGAGCTTTTGTGCTGTAGAGCCTGGGGTCTGCGCAGAGCTTTGGTTTCTTGACAGCCTGATGTAGAAGTAAGAGGAGCCAAGAGCAGAAGGGATGATGCAGACACCCTCTTAGAATCTTAGGATCATGGAATAGTTAGGGTTGGAAAGGACCTCAAGATCATCTAGTTCCAACCCTCCTGCCATGGGCAGGGACACCTCCCACTAAACCATCCCACCCAAGGCTCTGTCCAACCTGGCCTTGAACACCACCAGGGATCGAGCATTCACAGCTTCCCTGGGCAACCCACTCCAGTGCCTCACCACCCTTAAAGTAAAGAATTTCTTCCTTATACCCAATTTAAACTTCCCCTGTTTCAGTTTGAACCTGTTACCCCTTCTCCTGTCACTACAGTTCCTAATGAAGAGTCACTCCCCAGCATCCCTGTAGCCCCCCTTCGGATACTGGGAGGCTGCTGTGAGGTCTCCACGCAGCCTTCTCTTCTCCAGGCTGAACAGCCCCAACTTCCTCAGCCTGTCTTCATATGGGAGGTGCTCCAGTTCCCTGATCATCCTCGTGGCCCTCCTCTGGACTTGTTCCAGCAGTTCCATGTCCTTTTTATGTTGAGGACACCAGAACTGCACACAATACTCCAAGTGAGGTCTCACGAGAGCAGAGTAGAGGGACAGGATCACCTCCTTCGCCCTGCTGGTCACACTCCTTTGGATGCAGCCCAGGATACGGTTGGTTTTCTGGGCTGCGAGCGCACACGGAAGCCGGCTCATGTTCATTTTCTCATCGACCAACACCCCCAAGTCCTTCTCTGC
Organism: Lathamus discolor; assembly: GCF_037157495.1. Lineage (NCBI taxonomy): Eukaryota > Metazoa > Chordata > Aves > Psittaciformes > Psittacidae > Lathamus > Lathamus discolor. Next base: position 33,501 of record NW_027069191.1, read on the forward strand.
AGGGCTGCTCTGAATCTCTTCTCTGCCCAACCTGTAGCTGTGCCTGGGATTGCTCTGACCCAGGTGTAGGACCTTGCACTTGTCATGGTTGAGTTTCATAAGGCTGGCATCAGCCCACCTCACAAGCGTGTCAAGGGCCGTCTGGATGGCATCCCTTCCCTCCAGCGTATCAACTGAACCACACAGCTTGGTGTCATTGGCAAACTTGCTGAGGTCGCACTCAATCCCACTTTCCATGTCACCGACAAAGATGTTAAACAAGATCGGTCCCAACGCCGATCCCTGAGGGACACCACTCATTACTGGTCTCCAGCCGGACATTGAGCCATTGACCACAACTCTTTGTGTGTGGCCATCCAGTCAGTTCTTTATCCACCAAGTGGTCTGTCTATCAAATTGATGTCTCTCCAATTTAGAGACAAGGATGTCGTGTGGGACAGTGTCAAACGCTTTGCACAAGTCCAGGTAGATGACATCAGCTGCTCTACTCCTGTCCATCAGTTCTGTAGCCCCGTCATAGGCAGCCACCAAATTGGTCAGGCAGGATTTCCCCTTAGTGAAGCCATGCTGGCTGTCACCAAGCACCTTGTTGCTTTTCATGTGCCTTAGCATGCCTTCCAGCAGAATCTGCTCCAAGACTTTGCCAGGCACAGAGACTGACTGATCTGTATCTCCTAGCTTGCTCATTCCCTCAAGCTGCTCTGGCCCGAGTGTTCTGAATTAGCTCACTGCCCTCGTGATGCTCCCTGTCTTCTCACTGCTTTCCTGGGACAAAGACTGTCCCAGGAAAGAGGAAACAATGATACTGGTCCTGGTTAGAACCCAACCACCACAAGCTTTCTGGTGACCTCCCATTGCTTCCCAGCATCTCCTACCTGCTGAGCTGTACTTGCATAGATGCTGTAGAAAGAGGTGCAGAGTCAACAGGGCATCCTCCATGCTCCTGCCGAGGGCGTCTGCCAGGCTCTCCACGTCTTTCTGAAGCTGGCCCCAGAAGAATTTTTCCACATCCTCCGGTTTCTCTCTCATCAGGTCCAGAATGGCCTGAAGGATGTGGCAGGTTCCTCCCTTAGACCTTCTCAAGAAGGTCTCCTCCCAAGTTGGGCTGAGTGCTCCTCGTGGGGTGGTGCTCACTGACCTCTTTGTCCGCATAGATCCCCAGCAGGAGGGAGGAATGGAGCAGAGCTCTTGCCAGAGCCACGCAGGCAGGGGACAGGCACCTCTCCAGCTCTGTCCTGCTTGAGATGGGTCTCTCCAGGATGGAGCCTTTCTCCGTTGTAGCCTCAGAGCTGAGTCAAGAAGAAGCAGTCACCCGCCGCATCTTGTGCTAGGTCTCACCATGAGACCATGGGGCAAAGAGATCTTTGCTTTGACATTTCCCCTGTACCCAGGGCACAGTGGGAGGGTTAGGTGGACAGGTGAAGACCTCTGGGGCTGCAGAAGGTTGACTTACACTTCCTTCTGCATAAAGCCTTTCTTGGGTCTGTGCTTGGTTCCCCCAACGGCGGCACCACATTTGCACTTCTTCACTTCCACGGGAAGCCCACACTGCATTTGGACACATGAGGGTGGGGTAAGAGAGGAACTGGGAGACCACCCAGGTGCTAAACGCTTCAAGCAAAAGCTGAGGGCACCCAGAGGATTTCCATGGCTTCTGCCTGATTTTCTACGTGGGCTCATTGCAACAGCCAACAAGAGGTGGGAGGAGATGTGAGCAAACATCTCCAGACCAACCAGGTTCCTCCTACAGCCCGCAGGATATGTCTAGGAGTCAGTTTGGAGATGAGACTAAGCAAGACCTGGAAGCACTCCATGGGGAGGCACAAATCCCAGCTCCATTTAGCCCAGTGCCTTGCTGGGAGATGAACTCACCTGAGTTGGAGAAGAGCCCAGCTGGCTTCTGAGCCTTGCAGTTGCTCTTGCAGCTAAAAGACCACTTGGCACAGAGGTGGCATTGGAGTCCACATTAGGAGAGGATCAGGGCAGCAGCACAAGTGTCTATAGCAGCCACCCAGAAGCAGCAGCCACCCAGAAGCAGCAGCCAAGCCAAGAGACCGAGAAGTGTTTCAAGATGGTGCAAAGGGGATGGGCGCCTCTGGGAGCCAGAATAAGACCTGAGAAGCTCCATCCCACGCATGGAAGTGACAGAGATGCAATGAAAAGCGTGAGAAGATAGAGCTGCAAAGACCACCAGCCAGAAGGAGGCACTTACGTTGGTGACAACCCAGCACAAGCCACACTGACAGCCTAGAAAGAGGACATGGTTAGTCTGTCATCTCCACAACAGCCTCCATGATGGGAACGTGGGCATAAGCTCCCCAAGAGAGTGAACAGGCCTGGCCCCCACTTCCTGGAAGCCAGGCCCACCACACATCTCTCGCAGAACTTCTCACAAAGGACCCAAAGTTGCTCCATGCAAGTGGAGATCAGGAAAGATGAACTCCACCTTCTACAGGGAAGGATGGAGACGGCCTGCAGGAGTCTTTAATCCCTTCCCTCTATTCCTTGGCCAATCAGTTGCTGGTGGGTCCCCAACACACACAAGAGCAGTGAGATTCCCCCAGTACTTACTCCAGATCTTCTCTGTCTCACCACTTTTCCAGTTGTTCTCATCAAAAAGCAGGTCCCCAGGCATGGTGGGAAGGTAGGACCCCTTGCAAAGGAAACACGATAGAAGATGAGATGTGGAGTAACCATCTCCCTCACTCACATCCCACCCATCTGAGGAACAATTTGGCTTCTAAAGCCAGCAGTGGAGAAGAAAGGTTCTACATGGCCACTGTCATCAGGCAGAAACTTCTGGTGAAGAATGGGGACTAGGTGAAGTACATGAGACAAAAAGACTTGAGGCTGGAGTGACCAGACAGAAGCAAAGTCCCCAAGAGTCCAGTTATCTAGGAGTTTTGATTCTGGAACTGAATACGCCATGAGCCAACCATGATCTTGATGGGAAGGGAGATGAGCCACTTCCAGGAAAAGCAGCAAATGTCCTGGTTGCTTCCTGCAGCCCTCCAATAACAGGAACAACTCATGCATGGACTCATCCAAGGGGAATGAGCATTTCCACCATCATCTCAGTGATGGAAGACCTTTGGCAGAAGGAATATTGAAGCTCAGGCTGGGCTTCAAACCACTTTATCTCCACCAACAAAGCTCTGCCAGGCCCCCAGCTCCCCTTGAGTCAGTAGAGAGATGGGTATCACCCATAGACATCCACATTTGAAGGAGACAAGGATGAATGGTCACAATTACTTATCAGCCCAATGAACGAGAAGGAAGAGGAACAATGATCTACAAAGCAACAAGCTGACCAGGACACATTGCACCAGTACAGTGGGGTGGAGAAAGCTGTCCACCTCATCCTTGGAGACTCACCATCACCACGCGGGGCTTGAAGCTGATATTCCTGAGGAAGTGAGTGATGCGGCTTGGGAACAAGGCCAGAGTGAGCGCAGTGTGGAAGACAACCTCTTGCAGGCCTGGGTCTTCACCATTACCCAAAGCATCCACGATCTTCATAAGCTTGTCTTCTGGCAGCTCATCTGCGCTGGACGACAATTGGAGGATGTTCTCCATTTGTCTCATGACAGACTACAAAGGTTGAACAACACAGACGTAAGTGAAGGCAACCAGCATGGCACCTGCCCATGAGGGGCCTTCTGGCTTCACCCCTGAGGTCCACTGTCCATGCCAAGACCCATTTGTGTCCTCTGGCAGCAGGGAGAAGCCACAGCTCTACATCAAGACAGATGGAAAGCTCCTGTTTCCAGGAGGTTCTAGACCAGCCAACACTTCCAGACCAACCAACTGTTTCAGACCAAACCTGAGACCTCCTGTCAGAGGCACAACAGATACTCACGGTCAGGCTCTGTTTTGCTGTGGATACTTGGCTTTTAAGCTGGTTTTGTGCTTTGTCCAGCACACAAAACATCAGTGTTGTATTGGACCAGGCTCTTCTATCCTGAAAACACAGATGAACTTTGTGATCCTGAGAAGCAAGTGCAGGACATCCAAGAGAGGCACGAGAAGAGCCTGTGAGGGATTGTCACTCTCCTCAACTGGAAAGGAGCCCCATGAGTCAATTTTAAGAATCACAGAAACCCAGACTGGTTTGGGTTGGGAGGAGCCTTAAAGCTCACCTAGTTCCAATCCCCCTGCCATGGGCAGGGACACATTCCATTAGAGCAGCTTGCTCCAAGCCCCTGTGTCCAACCTGGCCTTGAACACTGCCAGGGATGCGGCAGCCGCAGCTTCTCTGGGCACCCTGTGCCAGCGCCGCAGCACCCTCACAGGACAGAGCTTCTTCCTTATATCGCATCTCTTCCCTCTCCCAGTTGGAAGCTGTTACTCCTTGTCCCATCACTACACGCTGTTGTAGAAGCCCTTCTGCAGGTTTCCTGTAGCCCCTTTAGGCACTGGAACTGCTCTAAGGTCTCCCCTTAAGGAGCCTTCTCTTCTCCAGGCTGCCCCAGCCCAGCTCTCTCAGCCTGGCTCCAGAGCAGAGCTGCTCCAGCCCTCACAGCATCTCCATAGCCTCCTCTGGCCTCACTCCAGCAGCTCCACGTCCCTCTTGTGCTGCTGCCCCAGAGCTGGATCAGGGCTGCAGGGGGGGTCTTCCCAGAGCACACCGGAGGGAGAGAATCCCCTCCCTGCCCTGCTGCTCACACTCTCGGGTTGCAGCCCAGGACATGGTGGGGGGGATTCTGGGCTCCAAGCACACACTGATGGGTTAAGGGGAGCTTCTTGTCACTCAACATCTCCAAGTCCTTTTTCTCAGGGCTGGAGCTCTGGGTAGGATCTGCCCACTACCCTCAGCTCTGCTTTGGCACCAGGCTCTCAAGAAACAACTCACCTGTGAAACTTCCACACCCTGGGGTAGAATCCACTTCTCCACCTGAAGAATCTTCCACATAGAGGTGAACCCATAGAGGTCACAGAGATTTCTGATGAGGAACACCTGAGGCCATGGAGTTGGAGCCTTTGCAACCAGCTTCTTCATTGCCTTCACCAGGTCTTGATCTTTCTCAGTCCTTTCTGCAGTAGGTGCATCTGGATCTGCAAGAAAAGGTCTCTCATCATGCCTATTCCCTATGATCACGGCCCATCGTACACGTCCTTCACCAGCGCAGCCCCTATGGCTGTTTAGGTTGCAGTAGGACCCAGGATCTTCTACCCATGCTTCAAGGCAATGGGCAGTGAGAAGGTCCCTTAACATGTAGGTAGAACACAGTGAGTCTAGGGACTGAAGAGCTGGAATTTTGTCCAAAACAAGCTAAACTTTCATGAAAGTTATTAACCTTTATTAAACCCAGCTATTTTCCATCAAAAAACCCCAAGTTTAGACCTTTCTGGGGCTCCTTCTAGACCTTCTGTGGGGTAGGCGTAGTTCTTATCTGACACCAAGCAGGACTCACCTGGAAGCATCCATCTGCCAAGCACGGTGGCCACGTGGCTGATGGAGAGCCGGAGCTGGGCGATGAACTGGAGGGTGTTGATCTTTGAGACTTGGGGCTCGCAGAAGGCTGCTAGGTCTGCGGTGGAGAGGCAGCGCTCAGCCAGCTGGCTGATGTCTTCTTCTTCAGAAGAATACATAAAATCCTACTCAAGAGAGAGACAATCTTTAAGTCTGAAGGTGGGTTAGAACCGAGCAGCTCCCCCTCCTTCCTTGGGCCTTCTCTCATCTTCAAGATGAGCTCCTCATTTGGCTCCTCATCCATAAGATGATATGGAGGGGGAGGTAATTAATGTGATGAAGATGGTAGCTCCATGTTATGGTGTTGAGACTCCCAGTGCATCTCAAGGGACCCTCACCTCCAAACAGTGCACCACCATGAAGTAGAAATGGTCCATATTACTTTGGTGGGACATTATCTTTTCTTCCATCTGGGACAAGTATTCTTCCAAGTGAACCTTGACATTGTTGAACCTGGGGCAGAAAAGGAGACAGAGCCTCAGCTTCCATATAGCCAAGAGGTTCAGCAGTGGGGTTTGGCAGAAACCTTGGGGCTGACCCGCATCGCAGCAGCAGCTTCAGGAGGGAGGACTGGATGGTGGGACTGGTGTCCATGCACTCCTCGAAGGGTGACAACTCACTTTTTGGCTTGTAGGCTAAGAAGGAAGGATGACATCTGTTATTTAATCATAGACTCACAGAAGAGTTTGGGTTGGAAGGGACCCTCAAAGCTCATCTAGTTCAACGCCCCTGCACTGAGGAGGGACATCTTCAACTAGATCAGGTTGCCCAGAACCACATCCAGCCTGGCGTGGAATGTCTCCAGGGATGGAGCATTTGCCAGCCCCCGGGCAACCTATGCCAGTATTTTACCACCCTCACTGTACAAAATCTCTTCCTCACATCCAGCCTGAACCTTTCCTCTTTGAGGATCCTGCACTTGGCCCAGTTGAATCTCATGAGGTTCACATGGGCTCCCTGTCCAAGTTCTTCTGCATCCCATCCCATGGGCATGTCAACTGCATCAGTCTTGTGATGACTTCATGTCATCACAGATGTCCTGACAATACACTCCATCCCACTGTCCATGTTGTTGATGGAGTAGTGGTCCCAGCACAGACCCCTGAGAGATGCCACTTGTCACTGATGTCCATTAAGCCATTGACCACAACCCTCTCAATGTGACCATCCAGCCAATTCCCCGTCCACCCAACTGCTCATCCACAAAATATATGTCTCCAGTTTAGAGAAAAGGATGTTGTGGGGTACTCGTGCCTTCCAAGGGGTGGGGACAGACCCATGTAGAGCAAAATCAAGTTCCTTTACCCCTTCTCCATGCCTGATGTTCAGGGTTAGGTTTGGAAGCCACAAACTGTAGCAGTCGCCGAATGATCTGGGCAGACGGCACCTGCCTGTCTCCCAGGAAGTAGATGCTGATGAACTCCACAAAGAAGGAATTGCACTTCCTCCTGAACTTGTTGTGACAGGCAACAACTTCCCTGGAGGGCAGAAGAAAACCAAGACTTGTGGTCATACTCCACCCTAAGGAAAGAAACAACGCCCCTCTCCCTGCAGAGCACAGGACTCAAAGCAGGGAGGTCTCAGATGGACAGATGTTTGTTCAGCAGCTTCTACCCAACTTCGAACAAGAAGACACTCAAGGCAAGCAGGTTGTTGCCAGCACCAGGATACCTCGTGGCCTTGGAAGCAGTGGGCGTGTAATCCTCTGGGAATTCCTCCTTGCAGATCTTACACTGCTTGTTGTCCCAGTCCAGGATGCAGCAAGTGCAGAAGATGTGGCTGCAGGGCAGCTCCGCTGGGTCAGTGATCTCCCGCAGGCAACTCTTGCATTCCTTCACACCCTTCCTGAGGTACACCAAGGAAAGAAGCAGGAGTTCAGTGCTGCTGCTGGACTGGAGGAGGGCTGGCTCCTGCCTAATGCACACCCTGGGATGGGTGCGAGGCTGAATGGGCACTTTGGCCAGGCCTCACTGGTGAGAACCAGGGGGAACCACCACTGCTTCAAGGCCCACCACATCTTCTAAGCTGCCTGAGGACCATCCCATCTTAGACAGGCATCTACTACGATCCCGTAGTGAGTATCATAGTCATGGAATGGTTTCTGTTCAAAGGGACCTGAAAGTTCACCCAGCTGCAGCCCCTGCCATGGACAGGGACACCTTCCACTAGAGCAGCTTGCTCCAAGCCCCTGTGTCCAACCTGTGTCAGGGATGGGGCAACCACAGCTTCTCTGGGCACCCTGTGCCAGCACCTCAGCACCCTCACAGGGAAGAGCTTCTTCCTTTTATCCCATCTAACTCTTCCCTCTTCCAACTGAAACCTGTTACTCTTCATCCCATCCCTACACACTGTTCTAGAAGCCTAAGGTCTTCCCTCAGGGAGCCTTCTCTTCTCCAGGCTGAACCACCCCAGCTCTCTCAGCCTGGCTCCAGAGCAGAGCTGCTCCAGCTCTCGCAGCATCTCCGTGGCCTCCTCTGGCCTCACTCCAGCAGCTCCACGTCCCTCTTGTGCTGTTGCCCCAGAACTGGACCAGGACTTCAGGGGGAGTCTCCTCAGAGCACAGCAAAGGGAAAGAATCCCCTCCCTGACACCCTGCTCACACTCTGGGGGTGCAGCCCAGGACATGGGGAGGTTCTAGGCTCCAGCATACATTGATGGGGTAAGGGGAGCTTAATCATGTTGAGGATGGCTGGGTGAAGGGAACGGAAACCTGGGTGCTCAGGGGAGCTGATTTCTTTATCACTACCCCTAAAAGAAGCTTCTCCAGAGATCTCCAAAGATCTCCAGAGTTTTGGTTTGGTGTTATTCATCACCTTCAAGACAGGTTCTCAACCAGTTCTGCACCAGTGTGGCCTCCCTTTGACCCAAAGAGGTTCACCCCGAGTGCTGACCCACCCTTTACAAACACAGCAATGGAGAAGGACCCCAAGGTCAACTTCTTTTCTGCTTGCACTTACACCAGATACACCATGTCGGCATTCTCATTGCATTTCTTCAGCACTTTCACCACCAAATCAAAAGTCTTCTCTGGTTCAGAGCCCGGCAGAAGCTTCGTATAGAGGCGCTGCAGAAGAAACCCAAGTCCAAGCTCAGCAGAAACATCTCTCTGGGACACAGAGGAGAAATATTATGGGATGGCAGTGCTGAAAGGACACAGGGCTAGGCAGGAGAACCAAGCAGATCCATGTATGGATGTCACTACATGGACCTCTGAGGGTAGTGATGTGGATCAAGGTCACTTCCTTCTCAAGGAAGCTTCCTCGATTCCAAATCCTCATTTTGAATTCTGAATCCTATTTGGATTTGTCTTTTGGATGGCATTTCCAGCCTTTCTTCTTTCCTGAAGCCTCCCTAGAGCTGGGACCAGAGAAAAAGCCTTCCCAAGCTTCCCAGCCCAGAAAAACCTACATTCCAGAGGAAGATGAACTGCTTCACCACAAGCCGCAGGAGTTTCTCCTCCATTTGTGTCTCATTGTGCAGCAGGTGGTCAATCAACATGTAGACAATGTTGGTGCAGTGCCAGCGGTGTCTGTAAAACACCCACCCCAAAGGATGACAATCAGGTTGGACCACAGACCTCCTGAGGTACTTTCCCACCACTGCTGCTGTGACTCCTCCTGTGAGCATTGAGGACCTGCTGAGACAGTATTAGAAGGAGGATTGATAGCATGGTCCTACTTGTTATAACCAACTTTGGGCCTTCTGAGTATTGTCTCTTGGAGAGACCAACTTGTCCCACCCCAGAAACCATTTTGACACCAGCAAGCATGCAAGGAGAAACTTCCCTAGAATGAAACCGTTTGATCATAGTGAAACATCCACCACTTCCTTTTTTTGAAGCCATTTTTTGTCCTGCTTAAACCACGACACTTTGCCATCATGTTTGTGACTCCAGAAGGACCAGGAAGGAGTGGGACAGTTAGAAGACTTGTGTCTCCAGCTCCCCAAGAGGATGGCCACTTCAGTTCACCTGACCTTCAGACATTAGAAGGTTTGCTTGCTCTACTGTCAGTGGAGAGTGACTGAACTTACAACACACTCTCCAGGAGCTGCTGCTTCTTCTGGTGGAACTGAAGCTGATAGTTGTCCTCACTGATGCATTCCATCCAGGGCTTAATGGACTTGACACTTTTGAGCCATGCTACTGAGGCATCGAAGGGCAAAAGCCTGTTTTCGGAGGGCTGCACATTCTCCAGGAGGATGTTCAAGGCATCCAGAGTGACAAACTGGAACAACGTGCAAAAAGAGAGGAATGGAGGTGAAGGAAAGAACTGAGCTCATTGTGGGTGTGGTACAGGGGAAGGAGAAGGCTCTGGGGATACCTTAGAGCAGCTCCCCTTGCCTAAAGGGAACCTACAAGAAAGCTGGAGGGGGGCTTCTACAACAGCGTGTAGGGGTGGGACAAGGAGTAACAGCTTCCAACTGGAAGAGGGAAGAATTAGATGGGATAGAAAGAAGTTCTTCCCTGTGGGGGTGCTGAGGCACTGGTACAGGGTGCCCAGAGAAACTGTGGCTGCCCCATCCCTGGCAGTGTTCAAGGCCAGGCTGGACACAGGGGCTTGGAGCAACCTGCTCTAGTGGAAGGTGTCCCTGCCCATGGGAGGGGCTGGAGCTGGACGAGGTTTAAGGTCCCTTCCAACCCAAATCAGTCTGGGATTCTATGATGAGATCCTGGTATAACTTTCAGAGTAGTTGACAGGGCTAAGCTGGACTTTCAGAAGTGAAGTTCTGCCATCAGCAAAGCAGGAAGGGTTTTAATGAGTCCAGCCATGCTGAGGAGAAAGAAGGATCTTGGAGTCACCACAGGGAGCTCTCTAGAAACCATGGCTTGCTCTTTGAAGGAGGGATGTAGACATCACTCCACACTGAAGGAGCTGGAGCCCACCACTGGATCGCAACACAACAAATTCCACCCACCTCCAGGGTCAAAGGTGTGTTCAACATGGTACCCAGAGTAACACAAACACAAGGATGTCTTACTAATTACAGAGAACGTAATTAAATTATGGAAGCTGTGAAGACCATCAACATTCAAATACCCTAGGAGAAGGGTCTGAAGGCACACACAGCTCTCTGCTCACCATTTCTGGTGGGTTCTTCTCATACATTGCCTGCAGCTCACTTATAACAGTGTTGTTGCTTTTTGCTATGTCCACAAAGAGCTGATAATCATCACGGAGGTAGAAATAGTCCATGTGAAGCCAAACTGGGGAAAAACCCATCTCCCCCCGGCCCAAGGAGGAGCAGAGCTGGCTCGCGCTGACCAGGAAGACCTTGGAGAGAACCTGCAGGTGGGATAAAAGGTGTTATTTCCACTCAAAGCCAACAGCAAATGGACTTTGGTGGGGTGTTCAGCATTGCTGTTGCGCACATTGGAAATTTCCTCATCATAAATAGTTCTCAAGGTGGAATTAAGACCAAAGGTTCCTCACAGCTGAGGAGTAGACATGGAAGGGAACATCATGTTTGGCCACTGTCCTGGTTTTGTCTGGGATAGTTTATTTTTTAACCTGTAGCTGGGTTAGGGCTGTGGTTTGGATGTAGGATTAACATAATGCTGGTAACACACCAATGGTTTAGTTGCTGCTTCAGCAGGGCTCAGCCTCATGAGGGACTTTTCAGTCTCTCATGCTCTGCCTGTAAGGAGGGACACAAGATGTTGGGAGAAGACACAGTCAGAAACCTGACCCGAACTAGCCAAAGCCATATTCCATATCACAGAGCATCTTCTCCGGTATATAAACTGGGGGAAGTTAGCTGGAAGGACCAGTCACTGCTCAGGACAGTCAGCAGGGGGTGAGCAGTTGTATGGAGTATCCATTGGGGTTATTTGGGTTTTATGCCAAGGCCAGTTGAGGCTGGTGCTCTACCCAACCTTACTGACCTCATAGACAGAGAGATCTTGTCCAGGAAAAGCCATCCTGAGGAAGTCATTGGCATAACAGCGTAGCATGTCTGGATTGCTGCTATCTGGTGTCAAGATGTTCTTGATGAAGGTTTGGTAGAACCTGGCCACTTCCTCCGTTGGCTTCTGGGGCTGATCTAGAAGGGACAGTGACTACATCTATGATTCTACATCACACTGGCTGCTGGGCTGAAAATGTGAGCTCCTCCTCAGGACTGAGGTGGACATGTGACTGAGTGCAAGGCCATGGGTGAAGAGGCCCAATGCCTCAATAGGAAGAGGAAATACAATGCAGAAGAGATGCCCAACATGAGTGGAGGGAGGAATACAGCCCCCATGGTCCCTCATGGTAAGGATGTGGATTTTGAGCAGTCTGGTGGAGTTAAAGCTCCCCCTGGAAAGGCTATTACCTTTCATATGATAGATCTTCTCCCATACATTGTCCAGGTAGGCTTTCAAAACCCAACTGAATGGGAACTGGCAGAAGAGGGAGATGTTGGGGTCTTCAGTCATGGATAACACAGAAATCTTAGCATCTGCTGCCCTTGAATTCCAATGGAAAGAAGGATTAAATTGTGCAACAGCCTGTAGGTGTTCAGAGATGGAGCAGCCTGGTGAAGTTCCCGACTCCCACTGACATTCTCTTCAGAGGAGTTCAGAAACCTGTGGAGAAACCTGGTAGGAAAGTCAGGGAAAAGTGGGCAAGAGCAGGGAAGGAGCCAGTTCTGCTGACAGCTTAGAACAACAGGGAAGTGTTGGTGCCAGGGGCTTGACACCCAGGACCCTCCATGGCCAGGTTGCAAACATCTGCACCCCAAGCATGAGCTGCTGTTTCACTACAAACACCAGCTTCTACTCTCCCAGGGAAGACCCCCTCACCCCAGTCATTCACACTCTGTCTCTTACTTGTTGGTGTATTCAATCTTTAGGAATGTTTCTTCTTGGAACATCTGGAGCCACAGTTCTGGTAGTGAAGAGCCTTGCAAGAGGAGATCCAGGTTGTTGTTTGCGTCCACCACAGCGAGAATCTGGGCAAAGATGTTGGCCACGATGCCCTCCAAGTGTGTCCAGAGGGCTTGCCTGGAAAAGGAGGTGACCTGGCTCATCACATCACCTCCCCCCATAAAACCTCATCTGCCCAGGGGAGGCCATCGGTCTTGAAGACCCTAAAGTCAACCAAAACAACCAAGCTGCTTCTCTGGGTGGGAGTATTGATCTGTTGGAGTGGAAGAAGGTTCTACAGAGGGATCTGGCCAGGCTCGGTCCATGGGCTGTGGCCAATTGCATGAGGTTCAACAAGGCAAAGTGCTGGGTCCCTCATTACAAGAAAGACATTGAGGTGCTGGAGCAGGGCCAGAGAAGGGCAAGGAAGCTGGTGCAGCGCCTGGAGCACAAGTGTGATGAGGAATGGCTGAGGGACCTAGGGAGTTTATTCTGGACAAGAGAAGGCTCAGGGGTGACCTTATTGCTCCCTACAACTGCCTGACAGGATGGAGCCAGGAGGGGCTGGGCTCTGCTCCCAAGGAGCAAAGGATGGGACAAGAGAAAATGGCCTCAAGCTGCACCAGGGGAGGTTCAGATGGAGATGAGGAACAATTCCTTCCTCAGAGGGTGCTCAGGCATTGGAGCAGGCTGCCCAGGGCAGCGCTGGAGTCACCATCGCTGCAAGTGTTCACACACTGTGTAGATGAGGCCCTCAGTGTCATGGGTTAGTGGTGGCCTTGGCAGTGGTGGGGCAACAGTTGGACTTGATGATTACTTAAATAGTCTTTTCCAACCTTGATTCAATGATTCTGTGATTCTGAAGACACCCAGTGCGGCCGTCCAGGCTTGACATAAACCCTTCCTTGTCTATCTCAAAGTCAACCAACATTGTTTGCTGCCAGAAAAGCCCTTCCAAAAGAAGGTTCCTCAAAATCAACTGTTCTCTTACGGATTTTTTTAGGGGGCTGTTGGGATGATGACTTTTCAGCAGCCCCTACCGTGTCCTAGGCTAGAATCCTAGATTGGTTTGGGTTTGAAGGGACCTGAAAGACAATCAAATTCCAACCCCCTGCCACGGGCAGGGACACCTTCCACTAGAGCAGGTTGTATTTCTACACTTCTTGGCTGTCACATCTTTGTCTTTAAGCAAAGGGCCTCACACTTCACATAGAGCAGTTTTAGGAGCAGGATTACCTGACATCAGGGAGGTGGCCCACAGACAGCCCTACCTGAAGGATGTGTCTTCCAGGATGAATTCAGTGGAGAACGCCCTGTGGAAAACCCATTCTCTTGGATCTTGAATGGTTTTCTCACGCTCTTGGAGGAGATAACAAACTCTCTTCCTCAGGATGGTCATAAAGTGGCTGGAAACTAATGACAAAACCAGGCTTATTAAAACTCTCCTGGTCCACATCTCCAAGTCAGAGACTCCATCAAAACCCTGCAAGTGGTTTTGGTTGCCAGTTCTCCACTCAAAAATCCCATCACCTCAAATTCTTCTCTCAGTCCTATGTCGAAATCAAATACCACTGGCAAGTGACATCTCGCTGGGAAAATCTACCAAGGCCTGCAGCAAGCTTGGTGGTTTAGTACAGACCTGGATCATTCCCATAAGGGACAGTGCGGGGAGGTGGTGGAGGCCCCATGAAACCTCGTCCTCTGTCTTATGGGTGCTTCTCCACCCACAATGGCTCTGAGAGACACTAAAACTGGCTCTTAACCTGATTGTTGTCTTCTGCCAGCCACACAGCTTGCTACTTGCAACAATGAGCCACTTCTAGTTCTCTCTACTCAGTCTTACCTCTACTCTGAGGGTGGAAAAGCAGGTTGTGAAGGATCTTGATTCTCTCTCTTGGACGCTGGCTGTTGTCCCTCTTGTCCTCCAGCTGGACCACGGCCTTCTGGATGCTCCCTTTGATCACTGCATCCACGTTGAGAAATTGTGGCTGGAAAAGACTGGAGGTCAGTTGATTGCTTGATACTACTTTGCTCTCATTTGCCTGGGGACACTTGTCCTGGGACATCATCTTCTCCAGAACTTAGAGCGGGCTCCAAGCTCTATACCCATCTCACCTTCCCAATAAACCCTGGCTAAGGCAGTCCCTGGGGTGTGGGGGGCTGCTGATGCCCCTGCTAATGTGACAAGGCTTTGGTGGTGGGGGCAAAAGGCTCCTGGTCTTGTGCCGGTCACTCACAGTGGAGCTGGGAGAACATCACCCTACTTCAAAATCCCAACATCACCAGGAAGACCTGCAGCTATTCTTCCCTGTGACAAGGCACAGGCCAAGCAAAGACCTTCAAAAGCAGATTCCAAGGTGTCTGTTGAGCCCCACATCAGTCCTTGCCCAGTGACAAGCAACAAAAATGAGGAGAGATTAAAAGGAGAAACCATACATTTTCTTCTGGGTGAAGACCTGACTCAGTGAGGTTTCCCAGGGCAGCAGAATCCTCTGGAGAACCTGAAATCACAATCAACCACACAACTCAGCTCTCAAAAGCCCAAGATGAGACATTTCCATCCACAGGAGGTGTTGGGAATCCCTCAGTAATCGTAGAATCCTATAATAGTTAGGGTTGGAAAGGACTTCAAGATCATCCAGTTGCAACCCCCCTGCCATGGGCAGGGATGTGTCAGACTAGACCCAACCTGGCCTTGAACACTGCCAGGGATGGAGCATTTACTACCTCTTTTGGTAACCTGTTCCAGTGCCTCAGCACACTCACAATAAAGAACTTCCTTAGATCTAACCTGAGAATCATGAAATGGTTTGGGTGGAAGGGACATTAAAGCTCATCGAGTTCCAATCCCCTGCCACGCTCAGGGACACCTTCTACTGGAGCAGCTTGCTTCAAGCCCCATCCAACCCAGCCTTGAGCACTGCCATAATCAACAGGGAGAAATAAAGCAATACTGGGGTGGAAGTCACCCAACAGCTTGGTGTCAGCTTCTTGGTGACACGAGACCTTCTGGCTTGGGGAGCAATTGGCTGGACACCTTGAAGGAAGAGCATGGATTCAAGGAGCCCCCCGGAGTTGTTTTGCAATGGTGGATCCAACTGCTTCTGCCCCATTTGCCCAAGCATTTAGTTGAAGAATGGGGCTTATCCACAGGTGGGACATCTAAGGACGGGGCAGTGGGTTTCTGGAGGGGACAGCAGTGGGGAAATGGTGGATTTATGGTGAGAGACTTCTTACCTGTTGGGAGATGCTGCAGGGAGCTGCTTGTGAAAATCTCAGCAATGGTCATTTTGGAGAGCTGGCCGAGATTGGCCTTAAAGTTCTCTGGGGGCATTAGGTCATCCAAGTGGATGGATTTCCAGTCACCTGGCCAGGTAAGAAGATGGATCAACCCATCTGCTCTCCTTTGGTGCATCAGCCATTTGGAAACCCAGGGGGCTTGGCTGCTTGGATTTACCAGACAGCCTTGGCAAGAAGGAGGTGAGAGAAGCTCCACCTCACAGGTCTTCTCTGCACACCTTCATCTTCCCTTCCAAATTTTTTCCCAACCCAGGTTGCAAGCATGGCCTTACCGCTGTCAAAAGCCAGGTAGCTGCACCCGCCCAGGACCCGAGGGACTTTAGTGATCAGCATCACGTGCAGCAGATGAGGGCTGGCTGACCTCTGTCGCTCGTCAGTGATGCAGTACCTGGAAGCATCAGAAGCTGGTTTATTCCAGACTTGACTGATCTCTCTAAGCAACAGCTGCATCTTCCCCCTCAGGAACCCTTCTGCAAAGGCTGCACTCTACTGAACAGGCTTTCTTGGGTGGATGCCACACCAAGGAGACTTTCTTTCTGGCAGTCTTGGTTAATAAGAAGCTCAGGGTGAGCCATTAACATGTGCTTGCAGCCCAGAACGCAGCCATGGGCTAATCCCCAGAGCGTGAGCAGCAGCACAGGGAGGGGATTCCCTCCTTCTGCTGTGTTCTGGGGAGATCTCCCCTGCAGTCCTGATCCAGCTCTGGGGCAGCAGCACTAGAGGGACGTGGAGCTACTGGAGCAAGGCCAGAGGAGGCCATGGAGATGCTGTGAGGGCTGGAGCAGCTCTACTCTGGAGCCAGGCTGAGAGAGCTGGGCTGGTTCAGCCTGGAGAAGAGAAGGCTCCTTAAGGGGAGACCTTAGAGCAGCTCCAGTGCCTGAAGGGGCTACAGCAAACCTGGAGAGGGGCTTCTACAACAGCATGTAAGGATGAGACAAGGACTAACAGCTTCCAACTGGAAGATGAAGAATTATGCCCAGAGAAGCTGTGGCTGCCCCATCCCTGGCAGTGCTCAAGGCCAGGTTGGATGCAGGGGCTTGGAGCAAGCTGCTCTACTGGAAGGTGTCCCCGCCCGTGGCAGGGGTTGGAAATGGATGATTCTATAATGGTTGGTGCAACCTGCTACAACCTGAGGGGCAAATGAGACCAGAGAGTCCAAAGCAGAGCCCAGTTCACATCTTAGGGGTGGGGAAAAAGGTCCTGTCAAGAAGTGTGTTTTGCCTGGAAAGAGGAAGAAAGGAGGAGGAAGAAGCCAATGAGGAAGAAAGGAGGAAGAGAAGAATGGAGGAAGAAAGAAGGAAGGAGGAAAAGGAGGAAAGATGACAAAGGACAATGAAGTGTGGAGGAAGAAGGAAGATGAAGGGGTGAAGGGAGGCTGCTTACTTGGCACAGGCCAGGAGTCTTTTGCTGCTCTGCGGCTCATCGAAATGAAACTGGACAAGGAGCAACCTAGCTTCTTGGGGCTCATGGAAGAAATTCCTACAAGGAAACGGCTCCTTTAGTGTTTTCTCCTGGAAAGGTCTCATCCCACCCCCAAAGCAGTATGAGAAGTGGAGATCACCTGCAAGATTAAAGGAAAGAAACATCAAAGCTCACCTGAGGTCCTGGCGGAAAGCGTGTTCGGTGTCAAACTGGCTTAGGAAAAGGCAGTGAGATGTGTTGGGGAGGCCAAGCATCTTCCCCAGCATTTCTACATCCTTGTGGTTGAGCAGCCTGGCATGGGTAGAAACCTGCAGCAGAAAGGCACATCAAACCTGCATGTCATGCTGCCTTAAAGGAGTGGGATCCTCTGAGTCATCTCTGTTGGTGCTTGGTGCTCATCTACAGGAAACTGGAAGGTGCCGTGAGTAGGTCCCATCTGCCTCAAGACTAAGGGTTGTAGATGACCACAGAGGGGACACAAGCCCATCATCTTCCTGGTCCAACCAAGATCAAGGAGCCATCACAGAATCATGGAATGGCTTGGGTTGGAAGGGACATTAAAGCTTCTCAGCTCCAACCCCTGCCACAGGCAGGGACACCTTCCACTAGAGCAGGTTGCTCACAGCCCCGTCCAACCGGACCTTGAACACTGCCAGGGACGGGCCCCCAAGCTCACTTGGAATGCAAACAGCTCCCTTGGGTGCTTTACAGCCAAGCACGAGTACCTGCAGGCACAGCCCAGTGGTGCTCCCTTTCTCCTGCTGGTTCATCATCTCCTTTAAGAGACTGGCCAGGCTGTTGTGCTTTTGCTCCATGAAATACAGGTCCTGGATCTGCTCAGCATCCTTCAGAATGGAGCACTTGAGGCGCAGGATAGAGTCGGGGGTGGCACACTCCACCAGTCTGCTTCTGGCAGCAGAGAGGATTGGCTCCCTGTAGCGCTCGTAGTCTCCGCAGTGGATGTGCTGGGAGCTCTCCAGCACAATGGCAGCAGCCGTGTCACCACTGAAGCCAATGAAGACATCCTCGGGAGCGAGAGTGTGGGACCATCCACTGAACAAATCAGGCTTCTTGATGCTGACAAACCATGTGACCCATTGGTTCAGACCCTGCCTCAGGTCTTGCTGTTGCAGGTTGAGGATGGTGTTCATGTCCAAGCAATGCTTCTCCAGACGGCTCAGAAGAGGAGTGGGGAACTGATTGTAGACCACTTCCTGCTCCTCTATAACAACCAGCCGGAATTCCTCCTTCACACGGCTCTTCACAGCATGGGTGCCAAGGCCCAGGTCAACATAGAAATTATCCCCCAGGCTGACAAAGCATTGGTTGAAGGTGTCGTAAAGGCTCTCATAAAGGTTCTGGATGTTGAGCAGGATCACAGGCCTGCCAATCTCCATGCACGTTTTCACCCTGTTCACCGAGCGGCACACCTGGGAGTAATCCTGGTCCTGGGGGAAACCAGAGCCGAAGATGACATCGCAGTTGCTGATGTCAATGAGCCGCATCATATGGAGGATCTGGAAGGCGGCGTTGTTGGTCGTCAGCAGCAAGAGGTACCGGGACATGGCTCCCGCTTGCTGCAGAGCCATATTCTCCTCCAGCAGATGGATGCAGCTGGTTTTCTTCTCACTGGAGAGCCGGAACTCACTGGTGCAGTTGCAGAAGATTTCCAGTGGACAGATATCTTTGGAGCCTCCAAAGTTTCTCTGAATGGCCTTTATGAGAAGCTCCTCCTGAGAACTGCACTTCATGTCCTGTGTGTAGGACATGACCGTTTTGATTAAGCTGTAGAAGTCCCGAAGCCCGAAGAATTCTGTTGGCTGCGTTTGCAGCACTTTGAGGTAGAATTTTGCCAAGATGGGGAACAAATGCTCGATCCTGTCCTGATGGGGCTGGTCAGCACAGATGCCTTTGGCAGTCTTCACCAGCTCCTCCTCGTCGGGTTCAGTCCGGAAGACAAGGAGGCCCCTGTTCATTTTGGCAGGGTCCAAGGCCCAGTTGGAGATCCCCACAAAGCCAACTTTCTTGTAAGCCTCCAGATCCTCACCATCGACACATCCGTCTTCCAGAAGAGGATGCAGTGCCTTCAAGGGCATGCCAGGTGAGTCTTCTGCAAGGCCAATCTCATTCAGCAGGACCACAGAAGCAAACTCATTCAGATTCTTGCCCTTCTGGAACTGAGCACATAGTTGGAACGTGGAGGTGATGCCTTCTGGTTTTGAATGGGGGCTGCACTGGAAGGAGATCAGCTGGACCTCCTTGCATGCTTTGAACAACGGTTTTCTAGACCACAGGCCTTTCATGGCATCTACAGCAATGGTTTTGGACAGAGATTTGGAGCTTCCCGGCTTCCCAACCAGAAAGAGAGGCACCCGGAGGTCCATGCAGACAACCATCATGAAGATGTTCTCCCTCAGAGCATTGTTGCAGGCTGTAGCCTCGGGAATGGTGACGTTATCCAGGAACACCTCTTGGCACAGCTCAATCTCTTGCTGTAGCCGGAATGCAGGAACAGAGAAGCATTTGGCAATCTCCTCCAGGTATTCTTGGCGGTTTTCCAGAGACACATAATAGCAGACCCCCACTGAAAGGACCAAAGCCCTTTGTGCATCATTGAAGGTTGGCTCCTCTTTCTCTTCACGCCACTGCCTCTTCTTATCAATCTCACGGAAGAGCAGCTCTCTTAAGTCATAAAACCAGAGCAGGACTTGCATGCAGCGCTCTATGTCCCGGAGGCTGGCCACCCTGCACTCGTCCTTCCTCTCCCTCAGGAACTTCTGGGAGGCTGAGATGACATTGGTGAAGACATCCAGGTTCCCCACGGGGATCTTGGTGTCTACCATGGACTTCACAATCTCCCTGATATACAGGCTTTGTGTCTTCTCGTTCAGCTCCCCAAAGTCCCAGACCAGAGGCAATAAACTGGGAGGAAGGGGCTGCACCCGGTACACCAACTGCCGCAGGGGGATGTAACCCAGATTATCTGGGGTGTCTTCACTCCGCACTCGGTATCCCAGGCCAGCTTTCTCCAGTTTCTCAATGGTGGCCTTGGTGTGTCTCCTGTAAGGGTTGCAAGCAGCCACCACTTTTAAGCGGTTAGTGGGAATCCTCTTGCCGTTGACACTGCGGTCACAGAGCACCTCTTTGATGGCAAAGATTGCCTCTGAGGTGTTTGCTTCATCGAAGAAGAGCACTGTGTCCACGCTGTGCTCTTCCTCATTGCAGCGGGCCAGCTCCACAGCCATCCTCACCTTCTCCCAGATAGCCTTGGAGGTGGTGCTACCATGAACACGTACCACCATCATGTTCTGGAGTTTCCTGCCTGCCCTTTGCAGGTTGCACATGAACTGCACAAGCTTTGTCTTCCCAGAGCCTGTTTCACCCATGATGATCACAGGGATGCCACACTGGAACCGCAGGTGGATAGCCAACATCTTCATGGTGTTGTCCAGGGTCAGCTGGTATGAAGGATCTGGATCCTCCTGGCATTTCACCCCAAAGACCCTGCAGAGGGCCTCCAATTGCTCAGGCCTGGATAACTTTTCAAATTCCTTATTGAAGGGAACATTCTGGAGCTTCAAGGTGATGTATAAGCTCTTGCTCAGAACCGCTGTCTCCAAAACAGCCTTGGAGTAGGTGTCAATAGCATCAAGGTTCTTGTTGATATGGAACCCCAAAAACTCAATGGAGTCACCATCAGCGTGGAAAACTACATAAGGGTGAGACTCCTGTTCCCACCGGCGTCTTAGCTGGTGCTCCCTCAGAACATCATCCACCACCTTCCCCTCCTCTCTGGGCACACTTTCATCGGACATGTTGAGGGATGGCATGGCAAAGTCCTTGGACATCATGATCATGAACTTGATGACAAACGTTTTGAAGCCAGAGAAGTCTGCTCCAACCACCGGGCTGCAGAAGACTGATTTCTCACACTTCTGTAGCTGGAAGTTCAAGAAGTGGGTGAAGTTGCTGAGCTCGGTCCAGGAGGGGTTGCTTCTCCCACAGAACTCTATCAAGCACTGCAGGCATTCCTTCCCTGCCCCTGACACTTTGCTAGGGACAAAAGTGAAATGGTCAAGGTTTTTCTTCTGTTTGTATCTGATGAGGTATTGGTAGGATCTCTGGAAAACTTCACTGTTTAGCTTGTCCCGGTCAAACTGTTCCTCCCTGGGTTCCGCAGGAGGGATGGGGCTGGGATGTTCCAGCAGACTGAGCACACGCAGTGGTGATATGCACTCCACGGTAGGAAAAAGATCCAGGATTCTTTTTTCCGTTTCAATGGACATCTACAAGAAGACACACGTCACCATGAGGACAGGTCTCCAACCTCCCCCCTTTGCCTACATCATCAGAACACCCTTTTTAATTCCCTCCTGGTCACAAATGGTTCAGAAAGTTGGGAACAAATGTGGAAATGCCGAGATTCCTCCAAGTGGATTGAAGTCATACAACCATGGGATAGTTTGGGTTGGAAAGGAGCTTAAGCCCCACCGGTTCCAACCCCCTGCTATAGGCAGAGACACCTTCCAGTAGGCCAGGTTTCTCCAAGCCCCATCCAACCTGGCCTTGCTCGCTGCTGGGATGGAGCATCCCAATAACCAGTAAGGTCATTCTTGCCCAGCATCCTACCTTGGATTGGGTGATCTTCTCCTATATGTTCTCCCATCCCACTAAATCTTCTTGGAGATGGAGGGGCCTGAACTCAGCCAATATTGAAGGGATGGTGAGGAACCACAGGTGGATGATCAACCATTAGTGAGTCTGGGGTGGTTTTCATACCTTAGAGGTATGCTCTAATACCATAAGGGAGCTCTAAAGCACAGCTCAAGTGCGAACTGGCTTGAAAAACATGCCCGAGGTCCAAAAGACAGGAGAACTGGGATGGAAAAGCTTCTTTTTTAACTCCAAAGCTCAGTGCAGGGTCTGATATTTCCCTTTTAGTAGTGATCTGGTTGCTTCTGTGTGGGTCAGACTTTGTCCCACTGGAGAGGCAGACTCTATATTCTGCAGAGCTCTAGTGGAGACACCAGAGTTTAGTAGGTTAAAGAGAATCCAAGACTTGTTAGTGTTAGAAGGGACCTCTGGAGGTCACCCAGTCCAACCCCCCTGCCAAGACAGGGCCACCCAGAGTAGGCCACACAGGAACATGTGCATGGTGGGTTTGGGATGTCTGCAGAGAGGGAGACTCCACAACCCCCTTGGGCAGCCTGTGCCAGGGCCCTGCCACCCTCACATAAACAAGTTTGTCCTCATGTTGAGGTTGTGTTTTAGTTTATGGCCATCTCACATCATCCTGTCACTGGGCACCACTGGAATGTGTCTGGCACCATCCTCCTGGCACCCACCTTTGAGATATTGATCTGACCCCTGATCACCCTTTTGGCCTCTGCTGGACCCTCTCCAGTAGCTCCTTGTCTTTCTCGTACAGAGGGGCCCAGAACTGGACACAGCACTACAGAGGTGGTCTCTCTAGGGCTGAGCAGAGGGGGAGGATCACCTCCCTCGACCTGCTGGTCACACGCCAGGGGACTCTTGTCCCTCTGGGCCTCTTGTCCTCTCCCTAGTAGGGCAGCCCCCAACCTGCACTGGTACTTGGGTTTCTTCCTCCTCCACTTGCTCTTGTTGAACCTCATTAGGTTTCTCTAAACTCAATTCGCCAGCCTATCAAGGCCTTGCTGAATGGCAGCATGGCCTTGAGGTTCCTCAGCCTTAACGGTTCCTCCTGTGTGAGTGCACATCCCCCAGGATACCTCTTTCTTTGTTGCACTGCTGACACCTTTCCCTCTTGCCAAATACTCAATCAAGTAAAGATGAGAAGCTTTGCACTTCCAGACGAAGCCGTCGGGCCTCTGGATGTGCCGGAGGATGCACAGCTCAATCAGCAGCCGGTAGAGACCCTTCGATACCTGGGAAGGAAAGAGAAACACCCCAACATTGGTGCAGAAGTCTTCCAAAACACCCTGTTACAACTGAGTTTCCACCCCCTGCTCCTCCCCCTCCCTTGTGTGTAGGGTCTTCTGTGTTCCACCACCTCTTCTTGTCCAGGCACTCACCGCTGGAGACACATCAATGTGGAAGATGGTGGGCTGATTTCCAGTTGCAGACTCCTTGACAGAGAAGAGTTCCTCCACAAAGAACTGGAAATCAATGTCCGACTCCATCAGCCTGATGGTTTTCTGAAGTGGTAGCCTGCCACCCAGCTGAGCATGTACCTTCCCAATGGTATTGGTCACAAAGAGAGACTTCCCTAAGGAGTGGGAAGAGGTGATGGTGAATCAATCCACCCTTCTACACTTGCATGAGACCCAAACCAAGGAAATCTCTCCCCAGAAGCACCGTGGGCCACCTTCATAGAATCATGGAATGGTCTGGGTTGAAAGGGACCTTGGAAATCATTCAGTTCCAACCCCCTGACATGGGCAGGGTCACCTTCCACTAAACCAGGTTACTCAAAGCCCCATCCACCCTGACCTTGACAACTTGGTTTGAGCTACAACACAGAATATGCCTCCCCTGAACATACCCATCCCTGCTTGCTTCGAGAAGACTAGCTTCATGTTCTGCTGATGGGGCTCTTCAAAGGCTTGAGCAATGGGGGATGTCCCACTTGGCACTTTGAGTTGCATCTTCAGGTAGGTCTGGATTTCTGTGTTGGAGTAGCATGGGAAAGTCATCTTGTAGGCATCGAAGGCTGTGATAACGTAGGAGTTGGGAGCTTTGGCATTGCAGAAGATGATGAACCTGTAGTTGGGGATGCTGGAAGATTGCACCAGGCGGAAGAAGTGGAACTCGAGCTGTTTAGAAACTTTATAGACTAATTTATCAGCGCCCAGCAAGCAGTAGATCTTCTGGTCTTGAGAACCTGGAGCAAGAGCTCTTCTGACAAGTAGCTCCACCTCCTCCTCATGTGTGTTGGGCGTGCACACCAGGACCTCATCGTATGACGGGAGAGGCGCTATCTCAGTGTGTCTGTAGAGGAATAACATGTTGGGCAACATGTCCTCCTCCTTGCACGTGATGAGAATTGGTTTCCCCACTTCAAAGCCTACAGGTAGACTTCTCTCGACACGTGTGCTCTCCAGAGCTGCCAAACGCTTCAGTGTCTCCCCAAAAATATCCAAACCTATGTATTTATCGGAAACCAGGCCAGGGAATTTCTTGCAGTAGGCATCCCAGATGAGGTTCACCTTGTCATAAAGAGATGGCAAGCTCTCAAAGGAGGCAGCCAGCTCATGCTGTGCCAGGGAGCTGAAGGAGACCCGGTCAACGTCACTGGGCTTGGTCTTAAACTTACGGCTCTTCTGCAGGAAGGTTTCTCTTGTCTCCTCATAGGACTTGCTGAGCTGCTTAACCAAGTCCTTGTCTTCACCTTGCTCAAAGGCAAAATCCATCAGCATCTGCTCCGTGATGGGTGCATGGGGGAAGGTTTCCAAGCAGCTCTGCAAGGCCGCCTTTGCCACTGCCTCATTGTAGCCCGACTCAGCCAAGTTCCGGATGAGCTGGGGGAAGCGGATGATGTAGTCCTGCCACATAACCGATTCTTCGCCTCCCGCCAATGTAGGGATGGACTCCAGGGGAGTCATCAGCGCATCCCACAGGGCTCTTTGGATATCTTCTGCTCGGATGTCATGCTTGATGATGGAAAGCATGATGAGAACCTGTGGTTCTGTGGTGCCTTTCTGGACTCTGGCCAGCTGGCTGCACAAGTAGAAGAGCTGGTGGGCAGTGAACAGGTTGAGATGATAGTAGGTGTCCCTTTGAGTCTCCAGGTACTTCTTCCACTTGACCAAGCAATGCTCCATGGCTTTCGAGAGGCTGCCCAGCTCCTCCAGGAGGGGCCTCGTGCTGTGAACGAGGATCCCAGCAATGCCAAACTCTGTGTAAACTTTCACATGCTGCTGTGGGCGGCAGTAGATATCAGCCTTCCAGTCAATGAAGAGGATGTTGCCAACACTGAGAAGCTCCAGGTACAACTTCGCAACTGTTTCAACTTTTTCCAGTATCTGTAACGCATCAAAGGCACAAGAGGGGATAGGTCACCTACTGCAGCATTTTCTCAGCAGCTTCCAAACACTGCCCAGGTCCTGCTTTTCCAGTACAAGAGAAACATGGATGTAATGGGGAGGGAGGATGAGGAAGGGACAGGAGCATTTGGCTGCATGACTTGTTTGCTCTTCTACAATTACTTTTCAGAAGTCATGTGAAGCTGGGTCTACCCTAGAGAAGCCGGGTCTACCCCTGAGGAGCCTGGCCTACTCTTGAGAAGCTGGATCTACCCTTGAGAAGCTGGGTCTACCCTTGAGGAGCTGGGTCTACCTTTGAGAAGCTGGGTCTACCCTTGAGAAGCTGGGTGTATCTTTGAATAGCTGGGTCTCTTGGGATTCATCTGACCACCTGGGTCAACGTAGTCTTCACCAAGAAGCTGTCAAGACCTCTACAGAGTTTCAGATTAAACTTAAAGGAAGGAGTTTTGGCCAGGAGATAAAAGTAGGGGGCTGCTGGTGTATAAGGATACAAGAGGGAAACGCACATGAAACGTCTAGAGGGAACTGGGGCATGTTCCTCTGAGAAGGACAAGTTGGCAGCCAAGCCAAGGATGGAAACCTCAGGCTTGGTGCTTCCTAGAGGATGCCTCATTGAGAGGACCTTGCTGACAAAGTCTCCTGACTTCAAATACGGGAAGCATCATGCTCACAGGCTCTGATCCTGCTGGGGGATGTCAGCCCCCTGGGATCTACTGGAGATCCATCACGCTAAGCTGTGAGGAGTCCAGGAGACTCGTGGAGAGAGTCAAGGACAGACAATTACTTCATCCAGGTGCCAGGCAGCCTGTCCAGATGAAGTGCATCACCAGACCTGATGCTCACCAACATGGATGAACTCTTGAGGGATGTCCAGGCTGGTGACAGCCTGGGCTGCAGGGATCATACCCTGGTGGGCAACCTTAAGGAACATGGGCCAGAAGAGCAGTCAGGAAGCTGAAATTTTGGAGAGCAAATGTGAATAATGGATTGGTTTGGGTTGGAAAGAACCTTAAAGCTCATCCAGCTCCAACCCCTGCCATGGTCAGGGACACCTTCCACTAGAGCACGTTGCTCCAAGCCCTGTCCAACCTGGCCTTGAACACTGCCAGGGATGGGGCAGGCACAGCTTCTCTGGGCACCCTGTGGCAGCACCTCAGCACTCTCACAGGGAAGAACTTCTGCCTAAGAGTTCATCTCAGTCCCACTTCTGTAGCTTGGGAAGCAGGTATTATTCTAGAAAGGCCTCCTGAAAGGCCAGAGCTGCAGGTCATGGATGAGTCTCCTGGAAATAATTCCAGAAAATTCCTGAGCCCAACAGGCCCTGATTTCCAGGCAGACGTTGGTGCTGCCTTGTGACTTACCTCCAAGAAGCGGTTTGTCTCCTCTCTGTCCTGCTCGACTTTGGTGGTGATCAACATAAGTTTGTTCTGGAGCTCCCTGAGCTCAGGAAAGCTGTACTGCTTGTCCTTGGGGGCTGCTGGAGCTGTTCTTCCCTCACAGTCAGGCAGCAGTCGCAATGAGACACAGTTCTCAAGTGTAGCCTGGGAAGGAAAGAAGTCAACCAAAGTCACCACATGGCCTTTGAGTCAAAATGTTCCATGTCAGGACTCCACATGTCTCATATTGCTTCCCTTGGAGGGTAGAAAAACCCCTTTTCCACTGAAAATACTCAAGGTTTAAGAGAAAATGAATGCAAACCCAGCTGGAGATCTGTTGGTAACCTGGAATGCTCATTGGAAGATGATTCCAAGAAAGACCCCTTCTTCCCATAGCATTAAAAAGCAGATCTGTGCAAGAAACCCCTTCTGAGACCCTTCACCTTGCATTTTGGAGGTGCTGATATGGTAAACTTCCCATTTCTGTTGATGCTTCTAGCTTGAGAGATCGAAGACTGCTCCACAGAGCCATGAGATTCGTAAATCACCTTTAGCCACTTCTCATCAAAGGAATCTCTCTGCAAAAGAAGAACCAAGGGGAGACCCAGTAACCAGCTGGAAGGACAAGGAGCACTACTCCCCCCTCCAATCTGATATTGGTGGCTTTTCTGTGACCATTTCTTCTGAGGATCCTAAACTGTAGACTCCAGAACTCATTTCCTCCTATTCACAACACCTACTTGGTCTCCTCCAGCTGCCCACACGTGTGTCAGGTCACTTGAGATGTTCCACCAGGCTTCCATTCCAAAAAAGAGCCCAGCCTCTGCCCAGGTCCTGCCAGGCCCATATGGATGTCATGGGGAAACCATCTTAAATAGTTTTACACACCTATGGGTCAGCAACTGGGCCTCACAGCAAGTGTCCAAGTGGACTTCTGGACATGGGACTTGAAGACTCACCAGCTTCTTGGGAAGCTTGCTGTCTTTGGCAATGGCGTCTTTGATGAAAGACAGAGCTTCTGAGAACTGGTCAAAGCCAGCTGTGGGACTCAGGTCTAAGATGATGGAGGCAGAAGCAGCCATGGCATCCCTGAAGAAGCCCACTCGGTCAATATCTGTGTCATTTTCACCAGCAAAAATTGAGGCCAGTTCCACAAAGATGGAGATTTCTGTCTTGTCTGGGAAGTTGGGAATGAAAAAGGGAGAATAAGAGGAAAATTTGAGGAATTTCCCTGCCCTGACTTATTAAATCCTGTGCTGGATGTGGGGACAACAACTACGTGTCTTCCCTCTGTCACTGTATCATAGATCCATGGAATGGTTTGGGTTGGAAGGGACCTTAAAGCTCATCCAGTTCCAACCCACTGCCATGGGCAGGGACACCGTCCACTAGAGCAGGTTGGAAGAGGTACATATCTGAGGACTTTCTCCTTTTCAGCTCACCTTTTATTATGGTCTTGATCCAGGAGGTGAAACCTCTCCTTGAACATTCCAGAAGTTCCTTCACAAAGTCCAAAACTCCCTGGGGAATGTTGCTCAATTGTTTTTTCACCTTCATCAAGTCTTGGGTCATAAAATCAAGTCGCTTCTTCTTGAATTCCTGCTTTTCCTGGGGAAAAAATAAAACCCAACCTGTGTCTATTTGGAACAGGACGAAAGAAGCTTGGTCCTACCTCCTCCCTGAAACAGATGAGATCTTTGCCTCAAACCCAAGTCTGCTCTTGAATGCGTCTCTGTAGGTCTCCACCATCACAGAATCCCAGCCTGGTTTGGGTTGGAAGGGACCTTATAGCTCATCCAGTTCCAACCCCTGCCATGGGCAGGGATGCCTTCCACTAGAGCACGTTGCTCCAGTCCCTGTGTCCAACCTGGCCTTGAACACTGCCAGGGATGGGGCAGCCACAGCTTCCCTGGTACCCTGTGCCAGCACCTCAGCACCCTCATGGTGGAAAACTTCTTCTTTCTATCCCATCCAATTCTTCCCTCTTCCAGCTGGAAGCTGTTACTCCTTGTCCCATCCCTACATGCTGTTGTAGAAGCCCCTCCCCAGGTTTCCTGTAGCCCCATGAGGCACTGGGGCTGCTCTAAAGTCTCCTTCTAAGGAGCCTTCTCTTCTCCAGGCTGAACCAGCGCAGCTCTCTCAGCCTGGCTCCAGAGCAGAGCCACTCCAGCCCTCGCAGCATCCCCATGGCAGGAGGCGGAAGGAATCAAACCTGATGGGATTGAATCTGAAGCTCCCACGTGGAGCTTTGGGTGCTCCCAGGAGCACCCACCCCAGAAGCCCACAGGTCTCCTACGTACGTATTTCGCCAGGTCACTGAGAACCTGGAAGTCTCCCTTGAGCTGCAGCATCTGTCTCAGGTCCTCGATCACCTTGGCCGTGGTCACCACCTCAGACAGAGTCAGGTAGTTTTCAATTCTCTCCACTGCCCTGGGGATCCAAGCAGCTTTTCCAGGCCTCGTCCCTTCACTCTCCTCCATGATTTCAAACTCCTTCCGGAGCTGATCCTGCTGTCCCAGCATTGTCTTAAACTGGCTCTGCACCGTCCCCAGGGTGATGGAGAAGTTTTTGAGGGACTGGTAGGTTTCCCCAAAGGCAACCATTGCTGGCTTGTAGATCTTTTCTTCCATATTTGCTATGGACAAAACTTGGTCTTCAGAGGTCATGGCTTTGATTTGCTGCGCTCTCCTCTTCAACAGCTTCTGGAAGCATTGGCTTCTCTTCACCACATCCAGTTTTTGCATCATGTCCTGATATTCATCGAGGATGTGCAATTCCATTTCACTCGTGCCATCGATGAGGAACTTCCTCACCGAGGTCTGATCCTTAAAGCTGTTGTTGTCCATAATGCTTTTCTCCACGGTGCTTGTATCCACTAAACCAAGTAGGGACAACAAGAAGGAATCCGTGTAACATGTTTCTCCATGTCAACATGTGCCCTGATCACATTTCCCTCCACCCTACTGTGAGACTCTGCATTTTAGAAGACATCTCCGCACCCAACAACCACAGCAGGAGCCCCGTTAACCCAATCAGTACCTTTGATCATGTCCTCTATGTCACGGCACAGGCAGAGAAAGGAGTGTCGTTGCTTCTTCTGCTCTTCCAGTTGCTGAAACTCCTGCTTCCTGACCTCCAGCACTTTTGGTAGACACTTGGTAAAAGAGGAATCTGGTAAAAGAAGACACAGACCTGAAGAAGAACCCTTGGAAAGAGAAAAGCTGTGGGAAAATTAACCCCTGCCATCAAAACCAAGATGATTTTCAGCCTACAGAAAGCCTACAGCTCCTTCCCCAAGCAGCCCTGTGGCCAAAACCACCAAAAAGATCCATGACTTCATTGTCTGAGCCCAAAAAATCAACAAAATATCCATACAGTTTCTTCTCAGAGCAAAATGAGAACCTGCTCCCTTTCCTTTGTGATTTAAGTAGATAAAGCTGGAGTTGCACTACATCTGAAGGCAAGGCCTGTCACCAGGGAGCTCCACCACCCCAATCCTGGCAACAAATAACACAAACACCCGAAAACTTGAAAACAAACTCCATAAACACCCCAAAACTTTAACTGCATTAAGAAAAAAAGAGTAGTTTTGCTCCTTTCTGCTTCTCAAATAACTTAAAATCACTCCTTTTGGCAGAATGAGCAACTCTTCCACTTGGACTTCATTTCTTCAGGCTCCTCTTTCAGACAATTTGCAGTTTTTCTGGCATTTTAGGTTGTTATCCGATAGATCTATCCCCCACTGGCCATGTATCCATGAAAACACGCCCAGGTTGGACATTGAACTCACCACAGGTGCACAGCATTTTCATGAACTGCTCCCCATGCTTTAAGATGTTCTCCAGGATGCTGCAGGGAAGGTCTCCCAAGAGAACACAGTGTCCCACAAAGCAGAAGAGCGCAGACACCCGGTCAAGGAGGGCGTTAGCGTCATTGCTGAGCTGAAAATGGCACCTTCCCTCTCCTTCTCCTGGATAATCAATAGAATTTCATCAAAGATATGTTTCTTTTGAAGCCAGATCCTCAGGAAGAACCAGCTCATGGGGTTCCCTCACCCCACCAGTGTCAAGGACAGATGTGTGGTGGCTTTCTAGCTGAACCATCAAAACCAGCATCTTGGGAAGTTCCCAGATTTCCTTTGGAAATCCTTTGGAAAACTCCCCCTGCCTGAAACAAAGCCTGGAGACCACCCAGGAGATTGTATCTGAGGTTGGGCAGCCAGCTCTGGTGAGCATGGAGGGCTTCCAAGAAGCACAGAAGATGCTGGTTGTCTTTCTTGTGGGCAAGAGGAGGTGGTGGGACAGTCCCACCACAGCCAACAGCTACTATGGGAAGGGCAGCTGTGGAGGCAACCAGCCCAGAGTCTTTCTGGTGGTGCCAGAGGGTGGAGCAGGGAGCAACAGCCGCAAACTCTCTTCTTCTCCATGGCCTGAGCAAAGCATGGCCGATACAGGCCTCAAACCAGGCTTTGTCTATGGAAACCCTCCAGGTGTGGTGAAGAACCACTCTTGTTCTAATCCTTCACTGTCTTTTTGTGGACAAGGCTCTGGTTCCATTACGTCTTCTCCTCAACAACAAGCCCCACCCTTGTTGAGTGGTCAATGAAGCATGATTGTGATGGGATAAAGAAACCGAGATGTTTCTCCAGTCCTGAATGAAACCTTATTTTCTGGCTTGGAAAATCATTTCCCCCTCCCTCTCATTTTGTGTTTCCAATGGAAAGACTCCTGTGCAATGACCTGGCCTTCTCATCTGGCTTCCAAACCAAGAGCTTCTCCCAAGAAAGCTACACAGGGGATACTCACGGACAACAGAAAGGAGGTCACAGACTTTGGGCTTGTTGAGCAGTTTGGCCAGCACGGGGCCAGTGTTCTCATCAAACGTGGTGACGCTTCTCAGTGTCTCCATCACTGAGAACATCCTCTCCACCATAACGGACAGCAGCCTCACAGCAGACGGTTTCCTTGTCTTGAGGATCACAGAGATCAAGGATTTGAGCAGGGGTTCCTGGAAGGATGAGAAGTTTCTCCTCTTTAGGGGCCTTGTGGCCTCGTGGCTGCTTCAGAAGGACCTTTCCCCACACTCTTTACCCAACACAGAGCAGTAAGAGTCAGTATGGTGGAATGTGGAGACCTCCTGCAGCCCCAGGAGCAGAGACACTCTCCTACCTTGCTCTTGCCAATGCCTCTGTTACACTGGAGGATGCGGTTGGCAAAACAGCTCTCCAGCTCTATGTCATAGCTCTTTTCCATCTTCAGGAAATGCTGGCAGAACTCCATGAGGTGTTTGTCCTCAACCTACAGCAAGGAACCACTTGAGAGGCGGCTGCTTTCAGGGCATTTACCCACCACCTCAAGTCCCACCACTGAGACAAAGACCTGGAGCATCTTCCCCCAGCTGATTGTGGGCTTCCATAACCTACCTTCTCCAGCCAGTTCTTAAACATATCCTGGAGCAAGCCCCGCCACAACTTGGTCCACCTTGTGCAGAGGATCTTCACTGAAAGCAGCTGCTGCCATGTCTGTAGTGGAAGAGTCAAAGCCATCAGTTGACCTTGAGAAACACCTGAAGCTACTAATGGCTCATGTTGGCCTCCTCACTCACATCGAAGCTCTTCAGGAAGGATGCCTGATTCACAGGTGCCTTCTGGAAGTATGTCTGGAGCCACAGCTTGGTGAAACCAGAAAACTCCTCAAACCTTTCCTCTGAGGTGAACAGCTGGAATTCCTTGAGAAACCCAAGAGCAGAAGAGTGAGGCACAAGCTCTGGGCTCTCCTCAGCTGCAGACAGGAGGCTGAGCCCTGTTGACAAGCCCCAGGCCCCGTCCTCACCTTGTGCACTTCCAGTAACTCTGTGATGTCCACAGACGTCCCAAGGATCTGCAGCACCGCCAGCACGTTGCTGAAGGACACTGAGCACATCTGCTCCTGCAAGAAGTACTTCAGCAGGAGGTACCCTAGGTTCAGGCACTGCATAACCTCCTCCTTGGGGATGGCCTTCAGCAGTGCTTTTGAAGACCCCGAGGAACACCTGTGCACATAGGACAGGGACAATGGCTTCTTGCACTTGCTTTTGCAGTCGCTATCTGAGCACAGCCATCCTCTGCAGCTGGGAGAAGTGAGCAGGTCCATGGGACACAACCCTTGAGGGTCTCCACGCTCATGAGCCACAGAGACGTCAAAAAAGTATTGGGCTGCTCATGGCAGCCACCTGCTTTCTGCTCATCCAGGGCTCCCTCCATCTATCGCTCCATCCATCCCTCCATTCGTCCATCCATCCATCATCTATCATCCATCTATTGCTCCCTCCCTAGACCCTCCACCTTCTCCTTTCAAGAAGCCCTGACTCACAAGTCCTTGACCCAGGTTTCCATTCTGGTGGCAATGCTTTTCAAGGCCATGTTCAAATCCTCTTCCTGAAAAATAGGACAGAAAGACCTTGAGGACCAATGTGAGATGGCTTGTGCTCACACACCTGAGGAGCTTCCACACTAAAGCATGGACCTTTCTGGCCAGGTTAAAGGGGTTCCCTTGTGTTTGGTCTCAGGATTCAGTTCCAAGCCCTGGTTTCTACCATGAAGACCTTCAGTTCAGCTGAAAATCTCTATAGGAACCCAGGACACATCCTGACCCACGGTTAAATAGCCCCCCAACTCCTGCAGGGCAGAAGAAGGTCTTCCACCAGGCAGTTGTCCTTACAGGCAGATCTGTCCTTTCGTCCACGATGCGCCGGAACAAGGACTCCAAGGCAACCTGCCAAGTGTCAGCCAAAGGGGCT
Source organism: Lathamus discolor (assembly GCF_037157495.1). Taxonomy (NCBI): domain Eukaryota; kingdom Metazoa; phylum Chordata; class Aves; order Psittaciformes; family Psittacidae; genus Lathamus; species Lathamus discolor. Next base: position 66,720 of record NW_027069191.1, read on the forward strand.
TCCATGAAGTTCTTGAGGGCCAGCATCTCAAAAACCTTCTTTGCCAGCAGAGGACAGCTTCTAATCAAGGTCCTGTGAGCACCCACCATCTTCAGGACTTTCCTAGGAAAGCAGGTCAAGAACATCAGGTGGGCTTTGGAGGACCAGGGGGCATGGTGGTGGTGGTAGAGATGGCACCATGACTGGTAAACACAGTGGTAGAATGGGTTGGCTTCAGCTTGGGATGGAAAGGAACTTCTAGGATCATCCCTGCGTGGACAGGGACATCTGCCCCATTGTTGGTGGTGTTCAAGGCCAGGTTGGATGGGGCTTTGAGCAACCTGCCCTAGTGCGAGGTGTCCCTGCCTGAGACAGGGGGTGCTACTAGATAACATTCAAATGTACCTTTCAACCCATTCTCTCCCCAGGACTTCTCCCATCCAGCTGTCTGGATAAGACCACACAGGACTCCGCTCCACCCTACCCTTGAGGTCCACCAATGTTCCTTCAACACCTCCAGGGCAGGGGACATGTCATGACAAGGAGAAGCAGCAGCTTCTTGAGAAGCCACCAAGCAGAAGGAATGAAAAGCCCTTTGAAGAGCAGAATCATTACCCTCAGCCCACCACAACTTCCAGACCCACCTTTGCTTCTCTTTGTCCTTCCTCAGCTTTTTGAAGGCTTCTAAAGGAAGGACACTTTGGGCGAAGGCATCTTCCGTCTTCTTGATCGCATAGAGTAGCGGGACCAACCAGATCCACAAGGTGCCATCAGTGGTCTTGAGACAAAGTTCCTTCAGAGCTGGGAAGTATTTGCTGCAGGTAAAAAGCCCAAAATGTCCAACTTCCCACAAGCAGCCTCTGGGATGCTGGTGGGAGACGTGCGCCAACACGGGATGGAGGCTTGTCACCCATCCTGCCTGGAAAGACTCAAAGCGAGACACCTCCATGGGACACCCAACATCAGAGATGTGAAACAAGGTGCCCAGAGTAGCCAAGATGGACCCAATGGGCTTGAAGCCACCAACCTAGGTTTAATCACCCTCAAAGACCCCATGTGAGAGCTCATGGAACATGTGGGGACATGTGGGGACAACTGAGCTGAGCCCCAGTGAGCAGGTTGCCCAATCCAAATCACCTTTTGCCTCTCAGTTCTTCCTCTTGCAAGACCCCAATGTCCTCAAAGAGCTTCTCGACCTTGGCGATGGAGGCTGAGGGAAGGCTGATGCCATACTTGAAGGAGGCATAGAGCACAAAGAGGAGCTGAGGAAGTTTGTGCTCTGAGGTGTCCAGCTTCTCAATGACAGTTTGGATGAAGGTTCCAACACTGTCTCTGATCTGGACAAGGGAAATATGAAGAAAACATTTCATGACATGCGTTTTCTTTGAGAACATCTTGGTCCTGGAAGGAGGAGGAGGATGGGAGGTGGAAGATGCTGCTACCCTGCGACACCTTGTGTGGGGCCGTGTCCATCCAGGAAGGTTGTACATGCTGAAGAAATCAGACAGGAGAAGGCTCTCAGCTTACACACACACACACACACACACACACACACACACACATAAACCACACACACACACACACACCACACACACACACACACGCACACCCCCCCCAGAAAAAAAGAGGGACATCCTGGGGTGCACTGGGAGCAGTGTGGCAGCAGTTGAGGGAGGTGATTCCTCCCCCTCTACTTGACCATGGTGAGGCCACCTCTGAAGTCCTGTGTCCAGTTTGGGTCTCCTCAGCACAAGAGAGAAAAGGAGCTACTGGAGAGGTCCAGCGGAGGCCACAAAGATAAGGAGTGGTCTGGAGCATCTCTCTTGTGAGGAGACATCTCGTAACTAGAAGATGAAGAGACATCCTCTAATGGAAGGTGTCCCTGGGGGTTGGAACTGGATGAGCTTTAAGGTCCCTTCCAACACAAACCAGTCTGGGATTCTGGGATCACTTTGCTGGCTCCGCAGAGGTTTTGGGGGATACTCACCACATCTGCAGACTGGCAGGTGACCTCAAAGTGTTTTCTTTCCTCTGGGTCCCCAAGACAGACACTGCTGCTCTCCTTGTACCTGTCCAGTTTTCTCTCCATGGTCTCGAGGGATTTCCAGGAAGTGGTGTGTGCAAAGAAGCAGCTCTCCAGGTATTTCACCTCCATCTGGTGGCTGGGCCCCTTTGAGACCGAAGGGCTGGACGGGGTTGTTCTGGGAAAATGGCAGTGGAGCTGTTCAAAGATGGTCCATGTTTCTGTGGAGAGAAGTTTGGGAACAAAATGTAGACACCGGGCTGGGCTGAGCCCCAACAGCATGCAACCATCTGCAACAAGAGGTGCCACCCAGAATCTGGACAGGATTGGGGTGCTGTCACTTGGGTGACAACTACGAGCTTTATTAGAGGGAGGAAAAATAAATTTATTTATATAAGCATTTTCTAAAGATCTTTAGACCAGGTATACCTGGTGTCTTCTCCAAAGTAACAAGCGATAGGACAATAGGAACCAGCCTCAAGCTGCTCCAGGGAAGGTTTAGGTTAGCTAAGAGAAATGTCCTCACCAAGAGGGTGCTCAGGCATTTGAACAGGCTGCCCAGGGCAGTGCTGGAGTCACCATCCCTGGAAGCGTTCCCACACCATGTAGCCAAGGCCTTTAGTGCCATGAGATGATCTTAATGTCTTTTCCAACCTCATTGACTTATTCCATGATCCTATGATTCTAAGAGAGCAGGGAGGACCCCACTGTGGCATCTGGTCATGGCTGTGGGCTGAACAACAGCACTTACCTCCCACTTGGATCTCCTCTTTGGGGATTTTCAGCACCCGAAATAAGGGAACTTTTCTGCTCTGGAAGGTCTTGGGGATGCTGAAGTTCTCCAAGGGAATGTGCTCCAATTTACAGGCCCTCTTCTGGCTGTAGGTGTCGACAAGGGCGTATTTGTAGAAGATGGTACCTTGTTGGAGGTAGGAAATGGGGATCCTGGCGCTGCCTGAGATCACTTGTTGGTTCCTGGAACTGGAAGAGAAGGAGCTCCTTGGTTTGGGCTTCAGCATCAAGGTCAACCCTAAGACAAAGGTCAAGCTTTGGCTCATCCGACAAGGCTGTGCTGGCCATCAGTGTCGGAGAAGTCTCCACAGCTGGGTTCATCAGCCAGAGGAGGATCATAGAGTCCCAGCCCAGTTTGGGTTGGAAGGGACCTTAAAGCTCATCCAGCTCCAACCCCCTGCCACGGACAGGGACACCTTCCACTAGAACAGCTTGCTCCAAGCCCCTGTGTCCAACCTGGCCTTGAGCACTGCCAGGGATGGGGCAGCCACCAAAGCCACCAGCCCAGGTTAGATCTGACATTGGCAGCTCCCTGAGTGATGAGGAAGATTGAGGGAGCCACCACCAAGTGCTATGACCCCACCAGGGCATCTCCACTGGGGAGTTCACCTCCAACCTCAGCAGGAACCTGCAGCTGGATCCCTCAGCCCCCAGTGGAAGCTCCAACACAAAAATGCCACCATCATCTCTTCACCTTTTCTCCATGCTGGCGAACTCTTCGCAGAGGCCTTGCCCTTTGTAGAAGACGATGCAGATCTTGTCCTTCTTGTTGAGGTTACAAGGTTGTGACAGCACGGCCACAAACTCCAGGCTCATTGCATCTTGCAGTGGGTGATGGGCACCAAACAGGTAGGAGCTGGGCTGGCAGCTATTGGGAAAGAGGTGGTGGGTCCCCGCTGTGTTCTCCTGCCACCATTCCCCTTCCCAATCTTCACCTGCTCCACCACTCACATCCACTCCCCTTGGTTCTTGTTCCTGGCGGATGTGTGTCCACTTGGCAACGTCCCCAGCGCTTGCATGTCCAGCCCATCCTCACTTCCCACCCTGGTGAAGACCTCTTGGTTACTCCAAGGCATTTTGGAAAGACCTGGATGCCTCAGAGCAAGTGCCCACCACTGGGATGTGGAAGGACATCCAGGGGTCTCTCTACACTGACCAGGGTCTAGAGGGGTGTAGCCCAAGCTGCATCTCCTCCCACCACAACTCCTCCCCCTGGGGAGATGCTGGACCTCCCCCACTCCAGATCCAACCTCAAAGCCTTCAGTGATGCTATCCTTCCACACAACGAACCTGTTGGAAGGTCCTGAGTCATCTGCAACTGAGGAGAAAGCATCAATGAACACCCCCAAAGAAGGTGGTGAGACAAGGAAAGGTAGAAACTGGGGTTCACCAGGGAGAGGTGGGGATCCTCGCAGTTTGGGCATGGTCTTCTTGGAAGAGGAACCCCCAACCCATTCTAAGATTGAGGTCTCACTGTCCTCCCGTGTTCTGCTGAGGAGCTTCACTAGTACCTGTGCAGTTCAGGTTCTCCTGGTTCATCATCTCCACTTGCTTTGTGTGACCTGGGGCGTTTGCCTGGACAAAAGGAGAGTTGAACCAGAAATGAAGTTCAGAAAGACCAGAGAGATTGAAGGCTCGGAAGGGTCTTTTTCTGCCCCACCACTTCTACAGCATCGAGCTCACAAATCCAGGCCAGAGACACTGCCCTAACATGAAAAACTCAGCTCTTGTCCTCCAGAAGCTTTGGCCATGAGCTTCCAAAGCTGCCATGGACTCACCGGATGATTCTGCTCCTGCTCCTGTGCTCCCAATGCTCCCTGTGGATGGACGCAGGTGTCCTGGTGATTCTCCTTCTCTGTGTCATAGCATCCTGATATCTGCTGGCACTGGATCTTGGCTAGTGGTGGGACCTCAGGAACCTGGGAAGGGGCAGAACAAAGTTCCTGGTGGTCACAAGAGTGGAGGAAGGAACGCAGGAGTCACCTGAGCACCACATGGCTGTGGCCAAGGGCTATGACACCCTCAAGACCATAAACCTGACCAGTGTAGGATCACTTGGGCAATGCCAAACCCCCAGAGATACCTCTTGTAATGCACAGACTCTCCATCAGGTACCAGAACTCACATGCTTGCAAGAGTTAACCCAGATTTGTAACTAAAACCCGGGTCTTTCCTGCCCAATTGACCTCCCCCATGGAGGATTCTCCTGGCTCTGACCAGGGATGGAGTTAATGACCAGTGGTGCTGCTTTGTGGCCAAAACAGTTCTGAATGGTGGAGGTTTTGCTGAAGAGCATCAGCACCAGATGCTGCATCCATCCCACCCCAGGGAAGGGCAGAGATGGGACCATGTGAACCTCATGAGGTTCAACCGGGCCAAGTGCAAGGTCCCACAGCTGGGTCAGGGAAACCCCAAGCACAGAGTCTGAGGAGGAATGGACAGAGCATCCCTGAGGAGAAGGACTTGGGGTGCTGGTTGGTCAATGAGAAGCTCAACATGAGCCAGCAATGTGCTCTTGCAGCCCAGAGCAAGAGAGACCTCAGAGCAGCTCCTAGTGCCTAAAGGGGCTACAGGAAACCTGGAGAGGGGCTTTGGACAAGGGCCTGTAGGGACAGGATGAGGGGAATGGCTTTAACCTGCCAGAGGGGAGACTGAGATGAGCTCTTAGGCAGAAGCTCTTCACTGTGAGGGTGCTGAAGCTCTGGCACAGGGTGCCTGGAGAAGTTGTGGCTGCCCCATCCCTGGCAGTGCTCAAGGCCAGATTGGGCAAAGGGGCTTAGAGCAAGCTGCTCCAGTGGAAGGTGTCCCTGCCCGTGACAGGGGCTGGAACTGGATGAGCTTTAAGGCCCCTTCCACCCCAACCCAGTCTGGGATTCTGGGATTCCCACCTTGTGTCCACTGAAGGAACCAGTGGCCAGATGCCATCTGCCGTTGTCATCTCCATCTGCCACCAACGCATCTGCTGGCGATGGCTCTAGGAAGGACCATCACAGTTGAGATGTGAGCTTGGGGCCATTCTTGCTCCATGGTTTTCCCTGCCCTTAGCCCATCAGGATCCATCCCTGCTCTTCCACTACCTGGCTCACTGCAGAGGCCCTCCCGGTTGGCACAGCTGGGCATGTGGTCCCGTGTCTCCTGCTGCATGGTTGAACCCACAGCCTCACATCCCTTGGGAACAGCACTCGGGCTCTTGGATGCCACCTTGCCTTGTCCATGGCCTTCATCCCCATCCGAGGGGCCGCTGTCGCCCTCCTGGCTGGACTGGGGCCGCAGGGCAATGTCTTCTCCTCCTCCATCCCCTCCAGAGGCCTCCATGGCACTGGCTGGAGCTGGGGGCACAGTCAGGAGAGGGTTTAATGGAACCTGATGGCAAAGAAGACTTGGGGGCTCCAGAAGAGGCACCCGGGGAGGTTTGGGGTCAGAAATACCCATTATGGGGCTTTTAGCTCAGCCTGGCCCATGCAGGGACCTTGGGGGCATGGAACAACGAATGAGCCAGAGCTTCAGGGCTCCAAACCAGGACCTGAGGGAGCTCCAGGGCTCAGAAACACAAAGTCAGGAGCTTTGGGGCTCCAAAACAGCAATTCAGGGGAATTTTGGTGTCAGAAACACTGATTACAGGAAATTTTGCTCAGAGAAACAGCCACCCAAGGAGCTTCTGGGCCTCCAAATCTGGTGCCGAGGGACCACTTGGGCTCAGAACCAGCGGTTTTGAGAGCTTTTGCGTTCAGAAACATGAGGTTAGGGAAATTCGAGGTTCAGAAACATGAGTTTAGGGAAATTTTGGGCTCAGAAACTTCAGTTTATGGCCCTTTGGGGTTGAGAAACAGCCATTTAGGGAGCTTTTGGGCTCACGTCCTGAGCTTTTGGGCTCGGAAACAGAAATTTAGGGAATTCTGGGGCTCCAAACCAGAAATTCCAGGAACTTCAGGCCTCTGAAAGAGTGATTTAAGGAATACCTGAGCTCAGAGCAAGCAAGGACAGGGAGAGTTTGGGCTCAGAAACAGGGATTTAAGGAGCTTCCTGGGTCAGAAACAAGGATTTGAACACCTTTTCAGCCCAGAAACAAGGACTTAGGGAAATTTTAGTCTCAGAAACGGGGCTTGAGGGAGCTTTTGAGCTCAAAACCAGTGATTTAGGAATATTTTTTTGCAGAGAAGCAGGAATTTAGGAATATTCTGGTGTAAGAAACAGGGATTTTGGGAGCTTCTGAAACAGTAATTTTGGGGGCTTCTGTGCAGGGAAATAGGGGTTTAGGAAACTTCTGTGCTCAGAAGCAGGGATTTCACAAGATTTTCAGCTAAGAAGCTCAGATTTACAGAACTTTTTCACTCAAAAACAGCGATTCAGGGATCTTCTGAGCTCAGTAACAGGGATTTAGGGAACTTTGGGGCTTAAAATAGTTCTTCAGAGAGCTTTCCTCAGAAACAGGGATTTGGGGAGCTTCTGGGCTTAGAAAGCAGGTTTGAGGGAGCTTTTGGATTAAAAAATATGATGTAGGGAGATTTTGGGCTGAAAAACACACAGGGATGTGGGGGGTGCTCTGGGGTCCTTACATGGTTTCCTGCCCTTATCTGTGAATCACTGGGGAAAGGGAAAGCAAAAGAGCAATGGGTGGGGGTGGGGAGGAACCTGGGGAGGGCTATGGGGCTGCCCACATCCCGCTACGGGGCTAGGATTTAGGGAGCTTTGGGGACACAAACTGGGATTTAAGGGGCTTCTGGGGTCAGAAACTGGGATTTAGGGGGCTTCTGGATTCCAAAACTGGGATTTAAGGAGACTCCAAGGTCAAAAACTAGGATTTAGGGAGCTTCTCTGCCCATAAACAGGGATTTCACAAGCCATTGGGCTCAAAACCAGTGATTTAGGGATCTTTTGGGCTTCAAAGGAGGATATAGGGAAATGGGGCTGATACAGAGGTTGAGTTAATGTACAGGGGGGTTGTACAGAGGGGTTGTACAAGGGGTTAAAAGAATTCTGCTTGCTCAGCAGACACCTATTACGCTTACTTATTAAAACCAGCTTTGCGATTTGGACTTTGACCAAGATTCCTAGAGAGCATGCATGACGGCTAGAGGTAAAAAGTTCAGGCTCGTGGAAGACTCATTTACTTCGTCTTAAAGACCCCTACTCACAAGAGGAAGACTCATTTACTTCATCTTGAGGCCCTCGCCCATGATCGGGGGGGCACTGAGCATGCGCGAAGGACCTTCTAGCTCATTATAATATGAAGCAGGGATAGGACATTAATATGTATAGGCGTATCATGTAACCTCATGAATATGTATAACTTTAGAGAATAAATGTAGAGGGAAACAACGCTGAGGTGCGCATGCTATGGAGGAGTTATCCCCATGCGCCTCAGCTCTGAATAAAAGCATACCTACTTTACAACTTTAAAGAGTTGTGGAGTCAATCTGGACAAGGGTAGAGCAGTTGATGTCATCTACCTGGACTTGTGCAAAGCGTTTGACACTGTCCCACATGACATCCTTCTCTCTAAATTGGAAAGATATCAATTTGATGGATGGACCACTCGGTGGTAAAGAACTGGCTGGATGGCCGCACACTAACAATTGTGGTCAATGGCTCAATGTTCAGCTGGAGACCAGTAACGAGTGGTGTCCCTCAGGGATCGGTGTTGGGACCGGTCTTGTTTAACATCTTCGTCGCTGACATGGACAGTGGGATCGAGTGCGCCCTCAGCAAGCTTGCCGATGACACCAAGCTGTGTGGTCCGGTTGATACGCTGGAGGGAAGGGATGCCATCCAGAGGGACCTTGACACGCTTGTGAGGTGGGCTGATGCCAACCTTATGAAGTTCAACCATGACAAGTGCAAGGTCCTACACCTGGGTCGGAGCAATCCCAGGCACAGCTACAGACTGGGCAGAGAAAAGATTCAGAGCAGCCCTGCGGAGAAGGACTTGGGGGTGTTGGTCGATGAGAAAATGAACATGAGCCAGCAGTGTGCGCTCGCAGCCCAGAAAGCCAACCGTATCCTGGACTGCATCAAAAGGAGTGTGACCAACATGTCGAAGGAGGTGATCCTGTCCCTCTACTCTGCTCTTGTGAGACCTCACTTGGAGCATTGTGTGCAGTTCTGGTGTCCTCAACATAAAAAGGACATGGAACTGCTGGAACAAGTCCAGAGAAGGGCCACGAGGATGATCAGGGGACTGGAGGACCTCCTGTATGAAGACAGGCTGAGAAAGTTGGGGCTGTTCAGCCTGGAGAAGAGAAGGCTGCGTGGGGACCTAATAGCAGCCTTCCAGTATCCTATAGGGATGCTGGGGAGGGACTCTTCATCAGGGACTGTAGTGACAGGACAAGGGGTAATGGGTTTAAGCTTGAACAGGGGAAGTTTAGATTGGATCTAAGGAGGAAATTCTTTCCTGTTAGGGTGGTGAGGCACTGGAATCGGTTGCCCAGGGAGGTTGTGAGTGCTCCATCCCTGGCAGTGTTCAAGGCCAGGTCAGACGAAGCCTTGGGTGGGATGGTTTAGTGTGAGGTGTCCCTGCCCATAGCAGGGGGGTTGGAACGAGATGATCTTGAGGTCCTTTCCAGCCCTAACTATTCTATGATTCTATTCTATAATCTGCATGTCAGGGCTGATAAAGAGAGATTTCAGAATATTTGGGTCTTGGAAACAGGGATTTGGGGATTCTCTGGGCTCAGATACTGGGATTTGGGGAGCTTTGGCTAGAAAACAGATTTTGAGAAATTTCTGGGTTCATAATAGTGATTTTGGGAGCTTAAGGGGTCAGAAAGAGCGATGTGGTGAGCTTATGGGGTTCAACCGACTGATTTAGGGAGCTTGCGGTCCTAGTAATAGGGATTTAATGATTTTGGGGGGTCAGAAGCAGGGATTTAGGGGTGTTTGGATAGTGAAGCAGAGATTTAAGAAACTTCTGTGCTCAGAAACAGAGATTTAGGGATCTTCTGTGCTCAAATAGAGGGATTTAGGGAGCTTTGGGGCTAAGAAACAGGGACGTGGGGGTGCTCTGGGAGCTGGGATCTCGTTGCCTCAGGCAGCACTGACCTGGCTTCTGGCGGCCGCAGCTCCGCGCCTCGGTACGGGGGTGCTCGGAGTCTCCCTCCTCGGCCCGGGACCGTCCCAGCTCCTTCCCAGCTCCTTCACGGTTTTCCTGCCCCTTCCTAGGAAAGGGAAAGCGAAAGAGCCGCGGGGAGGGGGGGGGGGGCTGTGGGAGGAGCCTGGGCGGGGCCGTGGCGCTGCTCTGCGCTGCGTTGATAACGCTGAGGGAGCGGATGCGATCTGGAGGGGCTTGGGCACGCTGAGAGGTGCCCGGTGCCAGCATCATGGATTCAGCCAAGCCACGGGCAAGGTCCTGGCCCTGGGTCCAGGCGATCCCAGGCGCAGCTCCAGGGTGGGAGGAGCAGGGATCCAGAGCAGACCCAGGGCAAGGACCTGCGGGTGTTGGGTGCTGGGAGCCGGGTTCAGGGAGCGCCTGAGCTCAGACTCCCCCGCACGCAGGGATGCGGGGATGCTCGGGGCTCTGCCTCATCGCATCGCCTAGCCCCATCGACGTGTGAGAGTGATCCCTGCCTCCCCATGCCCAGCCCCATAGCGCTCAGGGGAGGCCTGCCCCATACCCACAACAGACCCACGACTGCCTCCCCCGAACCCAAGACCTACATCTGCCCCCGCAAGTGACCTCCCCATACATACAGGTGCCCCCCAAGTGACCTCAAGACCCACAGCTGCTCCTCAAATGATACCCCAGTGACCCCCAAGACCCACAACTGCCCCCTAGTGACCCCCCCAGACCCACATCTGCCCCCCAGTTACCTCGAACAGACCCCTCAGACAGACAACTGCCCCACCAGTGACACCCCAGACCTACAACTTTCCCCCAAGTAACCCCCCACGCCCACAACTGCCCCCCACATGACCCCCAAGTGAATTCCCACACCCACAACTGCCCCAAAGAGATCCCCCCAGACCCACCACTGCCCTCCATGTGGTCCCCCAGTGACCCCAGACACAAAACAGCCCCTTCAATAACCCCAAAGAGAACCCTCAGACGCACAAATGCCACCCAATGACTCCCCCCAGACCCACAACTGCCCCTCAAGTGGCCTCAAAGTGACCCCCCAGACCAACAACTACCCCAACGTGACCCCCCAGTGACTCCCCACACCCACAACTGCCCCCCCACTGACCCCAAAGAGACCCCTCAGACCCACAACTGCCTCCAAAGTGACCCCCAAGTGACTTCCCAGAGTCACAACTGCCCCCCAGGTGACACTCATGTGGCTCCCCAGACCCACATCTGTCACTTGGGGGACACTTGTGGGGCAGTTGTTGGTCTGGACAGGTCAGTTTGGGGTCAGTTGTGGGTCTGGGGGGTCACTGGGGGGAAGTTCTGAGTCTGGGAGAGTCACTTGGGTGCAGTTGTGGGTCTGAGGGGTCTCCACCGGATAACTGTGGAGGCAGTTGTGGGTCTGGGGGATCACTTGGTGGCCACTTGGAGGGCAATTTTAGGTCTGGTCAGGTCATTTGGGGGCAGCTGTGGGTCTGAGGGGTCTCTGGGGTCACTGGGGGGCAGTTGTTGGTCTGGGGTGTCACATGGGGCTCACTTGGGGGGCAGTTGTGGGTCGGGGGGGTCATTGGGTGACATTTGTGGGTCTGAGGGTTCTCTTTGGCATTACTGGAGGGGCTGTTTTGTGTCTGGGGTCACTTGGGGACAGTTGTCGTTGTGGGGAGTGACTGGGGGGTCACATGGGGGGCAGTGGTGGGTCTGGGGTGGTCTCTTTGGGGGCAGATGTGGGTCTCAGAATTCACCTGGAGGTCACTTGGGGGACAGCTTTGGGTCTGTGCAGTCAGTTTGGGGAAAGTTGTGGGTCTGGGGTGTCACTGGTGGGGCAGTTGTGGGTCTGAAGCGTCTCTTTGGGGTCACTGGGGGGGCAGATGTGGGTCTGGGGGGTCACTTGGGGGCAGTTGTGGGTCTCGGGAGTCACTGGGTTATCACTTGGAGGGCAGTTGTGGGCTTGGAGGTCTCTTGGGGGTCACTTGTGGGGGCACTTGTGGGTCTGAGGGGTCACTTGGCAGGCACTTGGGGGGCACTTGGGGGGGCACTTGTGGGTCTGAGGGGTCACTTGGCAGGCACTTGGGGGGCACTTGTGGGTGTGGGGAGGTCACGTGGGGGGCAGATGTGGGTTTTGTGTTCACTAGGGGGGTTACTTTGGGGGTAGTTGTGGGTGTGGGGGGCACTTGGGGGCAGATGTGGGTCTTGGTTTCACTGGGGGGCAGTTGTGGGTCTGTTGTGGGTATGGGGTGGGCCTCACTGAGTGCTATGGGGCTGGGCATGGGGAGGCAGGGATCACTCTCACACTGCTGACCCTGGAATCTCCCTAAATGCCAGTTTAGGACTCCAGAAGCCCCCTAAATCCTAGTTTCTGACCCTGGAACCTTCTTATATCCCTGTTTCTGACCCTGGAATCTCCATAAATCCCAGCTTTGGACTCCAGAAGCCCCCTAAACCCCAGTTTCTGACCATGGAAGCTCCCTAAATCCCAGTTTCTGACACCTCTAGATCCTGGTCAGTGTAGAGAGACCCCCGGATGTCCTTCCACATCCCAGTGGTGGGCACTTGCTCTGAGGCATCCAGGTCTTTCCAATTCTAGATTGGGTATAAGGAAGAAATTCTTTACTGTAAGGGTGGTGAGGCACTGGAGTGGGTTGCCCAGGGAAGCTGTGAATGCTCCATCCCTGGTGGTGTTCAAGGCCAGGTTGGACAGAGCCTTGGGTGGGATGGTTTAGTGTGAGGTGTCCCTGCCCATGGCAGGGGGGTTGGAACTGGATGATCTTGAGGCCCTTTCCAACCCTAACTATTCCATGATCCTATGATTCTAAGGGGGTATCTGCATCATCCCTTCTGCTCTTGGCTCCTCTTACTTCTACATCAGGCTGTCAAGAAACCAAACAAAGCTCTGCGCAGACCCCAGGCTCTACAGCACAAAAGCTCATGTGTTCCTCTGTGTCTTCTCTAGGTGAGAGTACGGCCTTGGGCATCCTGCATGACAAGAAGGACTGGGAAGAATGGGAAATCTTGTTCAAAACCCTGGCTCAGCCCATCCTCCAGGTACACATGGTCCCAGCTGCTGCTGATATCACATACCCAAAGCACCATTTCCTGGTCATGTCCATGTCCAGACACATCTGCTGGGCTCAGTGTGGAAGAAAACATTTGTCACCTCTTTTGTGAAAGGGGACCTTGTCGTGGTGTGGTCTCCTGCTTCACTCCAGTAGAGAACTGACTTCTTGGATGCTTTGATTCAGATCCTCCTTGGAAACCCATTGGTTTTCTTCCCTTGGAAAAACCACCTGTGGGTTTCTGCCTGGGCACTTGGGTTCTTGTTCCTTTGGAGACAAGTTTTCCCCATGTTCCCCACTTCTCCAGAGCCCTCATTGCTTTTCTTTGCCCTGAGACCCTGTGAATCCTCTCAGACCTCTTGAGTGAGGGGAGGTGGCTCCTAATGACCCTTGGTTTCTTGCAGGAACTGAAGCACAGCCTTAATTCTATCAAGGAGCAGAGGGTGAATGAAGGTCCCCAGAGCTTCAGCCTCCTCCTGAAAAGGGGAGTTTAGGAGGAGGTGGAGGCCTGAGGCATTGAGGGCATCCAGGGCAGATCCTTTCTCCTGGGGCATGTGGGGCTTGGCGAGGTTGTTCTGCCATGTGCAAGGTGGCTGAGATGGGCTTTTCAGCTCCTAAGTTGTGGTGCCTGGTTGGTTGATGTCACACATGGTCTCATGGAGGCTCGAAGCTCAAGCTCAAGCGAGCATGGTTTGGGTGACACCTCCGGCCATGTTCCTGTTGGGACACATTCTCTCAGCTGACCTGTCTCCTGGGAGGATGCCTTGAGGGGGCTGCTTTTTATTCTCTCTGTCTCCATAGAGGAGCAACGTTTGGCTTTCAGCAGAGCTATTGAGACCATCCAGAAGGTTTGGGGCAATATTAAGATGAACCCATCCATCTCAGGTATGTGGTCATCTCCAGGAGGTCCCATCCCTCTTGCCTTGACTGTTTGGTCTGCTCTGAAGCAGAGCTGCTTTCTGCACTTACCCTTGCTAGCAAAGCTGCTGAGCTTGCTCCCCACCTGCTGAAACCACATTAGAACCCCTCCTAAAGATACAAAACCTGATAAAGAACCCTTCCAAGACCTCAGTGGAAGGGAGGATGTCCCCTGGCTCCATACAGTGGGTAGAAGACCTCCTTTTACAGGCATCACCGTCCTGTCAGACCTCTCGCCCAGCGACATCAGCACCAGCACTGCCATCCTCCACCTCCTCCCAACCCAACCATCCATCAGCTGCCTGGTGGCCAGGTTCCTCATCCAGCTGCAGAACAGCTGCGTGGACACGGCCGCACGAGTCACCAGGGAGAGGCAGTGGTAATGTCCCAAGATGCTGACCCTGTAGCTTGTCCACCTCCTCCAGCAGGTCCTCAGTGGCAGAGCAGGGCAAGGTGAGAGACCCAGCAACCTGGGCAACCGTTCCTCTCCCAGGTCCATCTCCGTAGAAGAGATGAAGCCCTCCTCTGTGCTGACTGTAACCAAGAGTGACCTAGTGACCATGGCACTGGCCAACTTGCAATACGAGATAGACAAAGACGGCACCAAAATGACCTACTTCGACTTCCAGATGCTGCAGAGGCAAGTGGTTCATCGCTTCATCAGTGGGAAGCCCATCATCAAAGCTCAGGTGAGCTCCGCACCGGCCAAATCAGGTTGTCCCAGGCCAGCAGTGGCATTTGGGTCTGTTTCCAGCTTCTTCTGGAGTCAGCAGACTCAACTGAAGGCAATAGCAGATGCCTGCTGTGCATCTGCCTCTGTTCCTTGGGTTTTGAAGGAGTGCCATGACCAGAAGCTGCATCTGTGGCCATGAAATGGTAGTCTGAAAGGCAGCGTGAAGACCTACAGCCCTGCTTCTGTTTTCTTTGAGCACAAGGGAGGTGTTGGTAATGTTTAAAGAGCTTCAAGAGGCGTCTCCCAGGCTTACGTTCAGCCTGGAGAAGAGAAGCTGTGAGGAGACTTCAGAGCAGCTTCCAGTGTCTGAATGGGCTACAGGGATGCTGGGGATGGACACTTCATCAAGAGATCTTCATGAAGATTGTTGGAAGAAGTCAACGACCCCCAAAAGAGCACTACCACGTTGTGGTGCGCATGTGGAAATGGGCGCTGAATGATGTAAATTGGGTCTCAGGTGGTTACTGAATATGTATGACCTTTAATGAATATGCACGTTAAGCAACGATCTAAGCACGGTCTGCTTGAGGTTCGGCACAAACACGGTAGGTGGAGCTGTGTCCCTGCAATAAAGAATGCCCGCTCGTCTACTTGAACCTTGTTGTCGAGTTTTGAGCGAGTTAGGATCCCTGGGATCCCTCCCAGCACCAGTATGGAATACACTGGGATCCCTCCCAGTATGGCTATGGGATTCCCTGGGATCCCTCTCAGCACCAGTAAGGGGTTCCCCGTGGTCCCACTATAGGACATACTCCCCGCCACCCCCATGATAGGACCCACCGGGTTCCTTCACAGTATGATTAAGGCATCCAGCGCCATCACTCCCAGTCCCTGTATGGGATCCATGGGTATCACTCCCAGTCCCTGTATGGGATCCATGGGTATCCCTCCCAGTCCCTGTATGGGATCCGTGGGCATCCCTCCCCGCCCCTGAATGGCATCCATGGGCATTCCTCCCAGTCCTGTATGGGATCCATAGGCTTCCCTCCCAGCCCCTGTATGGGATCCAGGGGGATCCCTCACCCCCATTCGGGACCCCAAGTCGCCCCCCAGAGGAGACCCAAGGGTTGAGGTACCCCAGTGCCCCCATATTGGACACAGGGATTCAGGGGAACCCCCAAACCCTCCCCCATACGGAATCCCCAGACCCCCCCCAATGGACCCCAGTCACCCCCCTTGGAGACCCAGGGGTTGGGGGGACCCCAAATGACCCCCCTCATAAGACCCAGTGGTTTGGGGGCCCCTAGCCTCCCCATATTGGACACAGGGATTCAGGGGACCCCAATCCCGCATACGGGACCCCCAATCCCGCTTACGGAACCCTCAAACCCTCCCCATAGGACCCAGGGGTTGGGGGGACCCCATTGCCCCCCATAGGGACCCCCCATTCACCCCCATAGCGGACCATGGGGGCGGGGCTTCGGGAGGGGGCGTGTCCGTCACCTGGTGACGTAACGCAGGGGGGCCTCGGGGGGGTTGAGAGCCGCTTTTTCCCTCCACCGCTTCCTGAAGCACCCGTGACGTCATGCTTCCGGTTCACGCACCCCGTTGAACCCTCCATAAGCCTCTCTGTAGCCCCTATAGACCACATAGACTCACTATAGACTCCCTATAGACCCCATAGACCCTTATAGCCCCCCCATAGACTCCATCGACCCCCTATAGACCCTATCGACTCCCCACAGACCCCCTCTAGACCACATAGATCCCTTATAGACCCCCATAGACCCGCTTTAGACCCCACTGACCCCCTATAGGCCTCATAGACCCCATAGATCTCCTATAGACTCCCTTTAGACCAGTATAGACCCCCTATAGACCCCATAGAACACCCATAGAGCCCCCCAGAGCCTCACAGAATAGCCCAAAGACCCCTATAGACCACACAGACCCCTCCCATAAGCACCCCCCATAGTCTCCCTTATAGACACCATAGACACCGCTCCCCCAATAGCCCCACAGAGCCCCCCTACAGACTCCATAGACCCCCTATAGCCCCTTTGCTCCCCATATAGTCCCCATCCCCTCCTCATCCCCGCGCCCTGCCCCGCCGGTCCCGCCGCTCCGGGCGGGGCTCCCTCCCTCCCTCCCTCTCGGGCCGGACCGGCCGGTTCCGCCGCGTCGCCCCGGGCCCCCCCCGGCCCCCCCCGGGGCCACCGGGACCGGAAAGACTGGACCAGGGAACCCCCCGGGACAGGAGCGGGACGGGAGTGGCCGCGGACAGCGGAGACAGGAACAGGGGACAGCCCATAGGGACGGGGACAGCCCGTAGGGGACACAGGAACGGGGACACCACATAGGGGACACAGGGACACCACACAGAGACAGGAGCAGCCCATAGGGACAGGGAAAACCCCATAGGAACAGAGGCACACTCATAGGGACAGGGGACACCCCATAGGGGATGCAGGGATACCCTACAGGGACAGGGGACACCCCACAGAGGACACAGGGACACCCCACAGGGACAGGGGACACCTCACTGGGGACTCCTCACATGGCCAGGCTCACACCGATAGAGTGTGACAGCCCATAGGGACAGTGGACACCATATAGGGACAGGGGGACACCCCATAGGGGACACAGGAAGACCCCATAGCAACAGGGGACACTACATAGGGGACACCACATAAGGACAGGGGGACACCCCATAGGGACAGGGGGATTCCCTATAGGGGACACAGGGTACTCTGTACGGACAGGAGACACCTCATCAAGGACTCCTGACAGGGCCAGGCACACACCGATATAGACAAGGGACAGCCCATAGGAACAGTGGACGCCATATAGGGACAGCGGGACACCCCACAGGTGACGCAGCGACACCCCATAGTGACAGGGGACACCACATAGGGGACACAGAGACACCACATAGAGACAGGGGACACCCCATAGGGAACACAGCGTCAGAGGGACCCCAAGACACTCCCCCCAGGGGACAACAAGAGACCTTGTGACCCTCCAAAGGGGTGATCCCTCATGTTCCCCATTCCAATGTCCCCATGTCCCCTGTGTCACAAATGTCCCCCCATGTCCCATGTCCCCACACCCCTCATGCCTGTGTGCCCGTGTCCCATGTCCCCATATCCCCATGTCCCCTGCCCCGTGTCCCCGTGTCCCCCTCCCGCTGTCCCCAGGCCGGGGTTGGGCTCCCCCGTTATTTCCCAACGCGGCGCCCGACCGACCGGCTCCGACACCGGCTCCGGCACAACCGGTCGCACCAGTCCCGGCACCGGCAACACCTCCCGGGGCGGGACCGGCGGGACGACGCTCGGCAGCGGCACGGACACAGCGGCACGGACACAACCGGCACCCGACGGCAGCCGGTAGCCAGCGACCCCCGGAGCCGGGCAGCGGTTCTGAGACGGCGGCACCGCAGTGACAACGGTGACACCCGGAGCGGGACCGGCCGGGAGAGGGGATGGACTGAAAGTGGGACCGATCCGGGACCCTGGGTGGGAACGGGCCGAGGGATCGCTGATGCTGAACCTGAGCGAGGATTTGGGATCTGGTGGCAAAAGCGGCTGGGAATCCGGAATCCGGCACCGGGGGTGAGCAAGGATTTGGGAGCAGGCAGCAAACCCCAGCTGGGAGCTGGTGCTGGAGTTGAGCAAACAGCTGGGATCCGGTGTCAAAATCGACCCAGAATCTGGGATCCAACATCAAAATTAACCAGGAATCTGGGATCTGGCGTCAGAATTGACCAGGCATCTGTGATCGAAAACCAAAATCAACCCTGGAGCTGGGATCCAGCACTAAAATTAACCAGGAATCTGGGATCTGGCACCGTTATTAACCCAATAATCATGTTCCGGGCTCAGAACTGAGCAGGGATCTGCGATCCATCCCCACCTTCCATCCCAAGCACTGAGAATCCAGTACCAAAACCCATCAGAGGCGAGTGAATCCCTGGTGATCCCAACTGGGATCAGGGCTGGAACATCACCGGGTTCCAATTGGATCCATCGGAACCCATCAAGATCTATTGGGACCTATTGGGATCCATCAGGATCCTTCGGGATTGGGCGATGCCTCGCGCCTTCCTGGTGAAGAAGCCGAGTGTGGCCTCGGCCAAGCGCAACTGGAGCGAGCTCCCGGATGAGCAGCGTGCGGAGATCTACGTGCCCAGTATGGGGGGGGTCCGAGACGGGGGGGGGGAGAGATCTGGGGGGGGACCTGGGTGTCTTCGGGGGAGCCCAGGAATCTGGTGGGAGATGGGAACTGCGGGACTGAGGCATCCAGGGGGGACCTCGGTATTTGGGGGGGACCTGGTGCTGGGAGATGGGTACTGAGGGCCCCAGGCTTTTGGCGGGGGACCCGGATGTTTGGGGGGGTCCTGGTGTTTGGGGGGGATCCGGGTATTTGAGGAGCCCCATGATATGGGGAGACCCCAGTGTTGGGGGGGACCACGGGTGTTTGGGGTGATGGCAGCATCCAGAGGGGATTCATGTGTCCAGGGGTGGCCCAGGCTTTTGAGAGGCACCCCCATGTTTGGGGGGGGGGGCAGGAATCCAGTGGGAGATAGGTACTGGGGGGGCTGAGGCATCCGAGGGAATCACAGTGTTGAGGAGGGACCCTAGTGTGGGGGGACCCCAGCTTGGGGGGGGCTGGGGTGCTTTGGGGGTACCCAGGCTTTGGGGAGACCCCGATGTGTTGGGAGGGTCCGAGGGTGGCTCCGGCTTTATGGGGGGACTCTCGGTCTTTGGGAGGGAGGCCCTGTTTACCCCGTGCCTCCCCCGGGCTGTGGGGGGGCCCCAGGAAGCGTCGGGGCGATGATTAACCCCCGTAATGACAGAGTCGGGGTTTGGCCCCGCCCGGGTGGAGCAGGAGCCACGCGGACGACACCACCCCGGGGGGGGGCCCAAAGCTATGGGGCACCCCCAAAGCCATGAGGCACCCCCAATCATGAGGCACCCCCAGAGCCATGGGTCCCCTCCAAACATGGGGCACCCTCGAAGCCCATGGGCCACCCCCAGAGCCGTGGTGCCCCCCGCAAAGACGATGGTGCCCCCCCCAAACCATGGTGCCACCCCTAAACCATGGGGCACCCCCAAATCATGGGGCCCTCCGAAAACCCATGGGGCACCCCCAAAGCCCTGGGTGGGAGATTGGGGTGTCTGGACCTCAAGGTGGGGGGAATTTGGATATCCGGGGGGTGGGGATGGGGGTGTCCGGATGCCCGGAGCAGTGCGGGAAGGGTGTGGGGGGGTGGCGTGTCCCCCCCCAGGGCCCACGCGGGTGACACCCCGTAATTTGGGGTGTCGCGGCCAGAGCCGTTGGACCGGTTGGGGGAACCCCAAAGAGGCGGGGGGGGGGGGGGGGGAGGCGGAGAAAAGGGGAACCCCCTTTGGGTCCTGCTGCGACAGGGTGGGGACTGACCTATTAGGAGGTTATATCGGGGGGGTCACATTTGGGGGTGCCCCATTGGGGGTCAAAGGACAGGGCATCTCCATTTGGGGGTCATATTTGGGGGAGCTCATTGTGGGGGGCATTAAGGGGGTCACTTTTAGAGGTGCTCATTGGGGGGAGTCCAATTTCGGGGTGCCTATTATGGGGGGGGCCATTAAGGGGGTCCCCATTACAGGATCCCTATTGTGAGGGTGCCCACTGGAGGGGGTCCCATGGGGGCTCCCATTAAGGGCTGCCTATTGGGGGGGTTCCCATTACAGGGGGGTCTTATTAAGGAAGTCCCCATTATGGAGTGCCCACTGGGGGGGCTCCCATTGGGGGTCCCATATGGGTGCTATTTGGGGGTGCACTTCCCCTCACTTCTCTCCCCCCCCAGTCTTCCTGGGGGGCTGCCCCCTGCGCAGGGACCCCGAGCCCGCCCTGGGGGAGGCCCCCGCGTCCCCCGTGTCCCCCCTCGACATGACGCTGCCCCCCCCGGCCCCCCGCGCCCCCCCCGGCCCCTTCCTGCACCCCAAGGGCAAGGTAAGGGGAGGGGCCCAAATGTGGAGGGGTCCTGGAGGTTGGGGGGAGTGGGGAAGGTGAGGGGGGGTGTCTCCAAGGTGAGGGGGTCCTTAAGGCTGAGGGTCCCCAATATGGTGTGTCCCTGATGTGGGGGATCCCCAGAACTGGTTGTCTCGATGCTTGGGGGGGGAGGGGGGTCCCCATGACTGGGGGGCCCAAAAGTGAGGGGATCCCCATAACTTGTGGTGGGGGTCCCCAAGGTGGGGGGCCCCCAATATGGGGTGTCCGCATAACCGAGGGTCCCCAGGCTGGGGAGTCTCTCATGACCTGGGGGTCCCCAATGTGGGGGTGTCCCTAAGGCTGAGGGTCCCCATTATGGGGCATCCCTATGGGTGAGGGTCCTCAAGGGGGGGACCCCATAACTGGTCTTTTTGTGTGTACCCCCCCCGATTTACAACCCTGTCCCCTCCTTTGGCAGGTCCCCTCCGGCCCCCTGGGTGCCCCCATCCCCGCGGCTCTCCCCATGGCCGGGGGGGTCCCGGGGGTGCTGCCGGTGGCCGGGGGGGTTCCGGGGGGGCCCGAGCTCTTCTCCTGCCCCGTGTGCCAGAAGAGCTTCGGGTTCCAGCGGATGCTGAACCGGCACCTCAAGTGCCACAGTGAGGTGAAGCGGCACCTCTGCCCCTACTGCGGCAAGGGCTTCAACGACACCTTCGACCTCAAGCGTCACGTCCGCACCCACACCGGTGCGATGGGCGGGATGGGGCGGGAATGGGGCGGCATGGATTAGGATGGGGATGAGGATGGGGGCGGGAATAGGGTGGGGACGGGGGTGGGATGGGATACGGATAAGGATGGGATGGGATGGGGACAGGACAGAGGTGAGGTGGATGTGGGACAGGATGAGGGTGAAATGAGGTTGGGGATGGAATGGTGGCAGGGGTGGGATGGGGCTAGGAATGCGAATGGGATGGAGACAAGGAAAGGATGGGATGGGGCTAGGAATGTGAATGGGATGGAGACAAGGAAAGGATGGGATGGGGATAGGAATGTGAATGGGATGGAGGCAAGGAAAGGATGGGATGGGGATAGGAATGCGAATGGGATGGAGACAAGGAAAGGATGGGATGGGGCTAGGAATGTGAATGGGATGGAGGCAAGGAAAGGATGGGATGGGGCTAGGAATGAGAATGGGATGGAGACAAGGAAAGGATGGGATGGGGCTAGGAATGTGAATGGGATGGAGGCAAGGAAAGGATGGGATGGGGCTAGGAATGAGAATGGGATGGAGACAAGGAAAGGATGGGATGGGGCTAGGAATGTGAATGGGATGGAGACAAGGAAAGGATGGGATGGGGATAGGAATGAGAATGGGACGGAGACAAGGAAAGGATGCTATGGGGACAAAGATGGGATCGGAAGGGTTGGGATGGGATAGGATGGGTTGGAATGGGATATGACAGCATGGGATGGGGTGAAGAGAAGACAGAGATGGGACGGGGATGAGGATGGGGATGCGGGTGTGATGGGGATGGAGACAAGGATGTGGGTTGGGATGGGAGGAGATGGAGACGGGACCATTCCCTATGGCGAGACGCCCTCCCCCATCACACCCCCGCCCCCCAGGCGTGCGTCCGTACAAGTGCAGCCTGTGCGAGAAGGCGTTCACGCAGCGCTGCTCGCTCGAGTCGCACCTCAAGAAGATCCACGGCGTGGCGCAGCGCTACGCCTACAAGGAGCGGCGCGCCAAGCTCTACGTGTGCGAGGAGTGCGGCGGCACCGCCGAGAGCCAGGACGGGCACATCGCGCACCTGCGGCAGCGCCACCCGCACAGCCCGCTCCTGGCCAAGCTGGCGCGGAAGGCGGCCACCAACCCCCCCCCGGGCCCCCCCCGCATGGCCCCGCCCCCTTGATGGGGGGGGGGCTGAGGGAAGGGGGGACCCCTCCCGCCGACACCCCCCCACGTGGGGTATGGGTGGTACGGTGTGCAACACCGCCGGTAGGGGGCGTGGCTTAGGCCACGCCCACTTGGCGCAAGCCACGCCTCCGTTTGGGGCAGGGACACGCCCACTTGGGGGGCTGGGGAGGGGAGTGGGGTGGGACTCCCCCATAAGGGTAAAGCCCTGCCGCCAGGGGGCGGGCTTGCAGGCACAGACCACGCCCCCCAACGGGAAGCTCCGCCCACCGTGGGGCGCTCACCACACCCCCTCCCCGGCTGGCCCCGCCCCCCCGGTGTATCCATAAAGGGCGAGATCAAAATGAGCTTCTGGTGCTGTGGAACCCCAAGAGACCCCTATAGACACTCTATAGCCCCCCATGGCCCATATAGATACTTTATAGCCCCCTCCATAGACCCTAGAGACACCTAGACCTCATATAACCCCACTTCAGTTGCCCTATAGCCCTTCACAGACATCCCATAGCCCCCCTATAGACTCCCTGTAACCCCTACAGACACCTTATATCCCATCATAGCCCCTATAGACCTTATAGCCCCCTCCATAGACCCTAGAGACACCTAGCCCTCCTGTAACCCCACTTTAGTCCCTTCAGCCCTTTACAGACACCCCATAGCCCCTCTATAGACTCACTATAGCCCCTATAGACACGTTATAGCCCCTCACAGCCTTTATAGATACCTTACAGTCCACCCCATGGCCCCTAGAGACACCTATAGAACTCCTATAACCCCTATATGACTACAGCCCCCATAGTCCCCCTATAGCCCCTTACAGACACCCCACAGCACTCATAGGCCCCTATAGCCCCCATCGGGTGCATGTGTTAGTCCAGTCTTTATTACCCGCGACCCCCCCAGTGCAATTGGGGGTGGGTGGGAGAAGGGGAGGCCGGGGGGGGAGGGGCTTCACCCTCACCCCTCCCCCTTCCAGGTTTGTTCCCATCATCCAGTGTCATTCCCGCCCTTTGGTCACAGGCTTCGCCCCCTCCCCCACCCCCCATTGCCCCCCCCATGAGTGGGGGAGGGGCGTTTGGCAGCAACGAAGGGGGGGGGGCAGCATCACTCCCCCCCCCTAAATCCGGGTTCCCCCTAAGGCAGCATGGCAGGGACTGGGTTAATAAAGGGGGTGGGGCTAAGGGGGGGCAGAGGCTGGGGACAACCCCAGTGTGAAGGGACCTCCCAAATGGGGTGAACCCCCAAAAAGGGGGACCCCCAATTGTGCCCCCAATTAAGTGAAGCCCCCCCTCAATTAAGACGTGACCCCCCCTCAAATAAGGGCTGATCTCCTCAAAATGGGTGACTCCCCCCAGTTAAGCAATGACCCCTCCCAATTAAGGGGTGCCCCTACTTATGGGCTGGACCCCCCCTAAAATGGGGTGCCCGCTAATTGAGTGATGCCCCCCCCAGCTAACAGGTCACCCCCTCAGACGGGTGACCCCAACTAAGTGCTGACTCCCCCATTAATGGGGGATCCCTAATGAAGGGGTTCCCCCTAGTTAAACACTGACCCTCTTAATTAAAGGGTGACCCCCAATTAAGCTCTGAGGCCCCCTAATTAACGGCTTCTCCCCATTAAGTCCCCCATCGCTGTACCGCTTTCCGCCACCAGGTGGCGTTACCGCCCTTAGGCCAGGGCGCGGGGGTGGGGTGCAGGGGGGGTCAAGTCGATCTTAAAGGGCCAGTACGCCCTTTAACAGAGGCGTCATTTAGGGGGAGGTTTGAAGGGCGGGTGGGTTATTAGGAGGGGGGATGCAGGGGAAAGGTTCTGGGGGGGGGTCCCTGTGCACCCCCCTACTTGATTTCCACGATGAGATCGTCCCCTTCCAGGCTCATGCCAGGGCGCACGTGGACCTGGGTGACGGTGCCGGCCATGGGGGCTGTCACCACCGTCTCCATCTTCATGGCACTCAGGACACAGAGGGGGTCCCCCTTTGCCACCTGCGCCCCTTGTTTCACCCGCACCTCCACCACCTCACCCGGCATCGGCGCCCCGACCTGGCCCTTGGCCCCGCGGTCGGCCTTGGGGTGCACGTGCATCTCCTGGGGGGAGGGATCAGGAAGAGAGCGGGGGTGAGGAGTCCCCAAGACCCCCCCATGTCCCACAGGACCCCCCTTGTATTCTCCTCTCAGAGCCCCCACCATGGTCGCTGGGATCCCACAAATTCCTAGGACTCCCCCATGGTTCCTGAAGCCCCCTCAAACCTCCCCATCATGCCCCAATGCCCCTCCAAACTGCTTCTTCAGTCCCCCAAACACCCCCAAGCCACCTTAACAACCCCCAAGTCCTCCCAGACACTTCAAACCCCCTCCTAACCCCACAAACCCCCCCAACCCCCTTTAAAGCACCCCAACCCCCCCAAAACCCCCTTAAATCCCCCATTAATCCCAAACCCCCCCAGCCCCTCCCCATGCCCACCCCCCCCCACCTTCATGGCCTGTGTGTCCCGCACGAGGATGGAGCGCAGTTGCCCGTTGAGCTCAAAGAAGACCTCGCGCTGCCCCGCGGCATTGAGGTCCCCCAGTGCCAGTGCCTTGATGTGCAGTGTCTTGCCCCGCTCCAGCTCCACCTGCACGAGAGGGGGACACGAGTTGTGTTGGGAGGGGTAGAAGGGGAAGAAAAGGGCGTTGGAGGGGTGCAGGAGGGTGCGGAAAGGATGTGCAAAGCACTGCCCAGAACAACTCCCACTCCAGGCTCTGTTTTGCCACCTCCCAGTAACACCCAGGTCCCTCCCAGTGTCCCCAGTCCCCCCGTGCTGCACCTCGAACTCCTCGGCGATGGTGGGCCCCTCAAGGAAGAGGCGGGTGCCAAGGCAGGACACGGGCCCGAAGGTGCTGGTGAAGGTGCGGAACTCATCATAGACCTTGGGGTAAAGCGCGGCCGAGAGCAGGTCCTCGGGGCTGGGGGGGACCCCGTGGCGGGACCCCAAGTCTTGAGCCAGGGCCTCGAAGTCCAGCGGTGGCAGCGATGCCCCTGGGCGGCCCTCGATGCGTGGCAGCTCCTTCAGCACCTGGGGATGGATTACCATAGCAACAGGGGGGTAGTTATGGCAACAGGGGGGTGGGAGCCATGGCAACCAGGGGGTGGAGGTGGCAAGAGGGACCACAGCATCCTGTTGCTAGGAGGTGTTGCTAGAGGTAGGGATATGTTGCTATAGGGCTTGGTGCCATGCCAACTGGTGCTGGGAGCCACTGGTAGGGTTGGGTGCCATGACAACCAGGCATAGGAACCAATTGCTAGTGGCAGGTGTCATGGCAGCCATTGTTAGACCCATTGCTATGGGGCTGTTGTCATGGTAAATGATACAGCAATCTGTTGCTAGGGGTTGGGTGCCATGGAAACCATCAGACCTAGGGCTGGGTGGAATGGGGACACGTTGCTATGGAGCTGTTGCCATGGAATCTAGTGCTGGATCCTGTTGCTAAGGATCTAGCATCATTATGATGGATGGATGATGGATCCATCATCCATCCATGACAAGCACCATTAGGCCTGTTGCTATGGAGCTGGTGCCATGACAACCACCACTAGGACCTTTGCTAGTGTCCACTGCCATACCTAAAACCTCCAGGAAGCCCTCCCAGTCCATCCCAGTGCACCCCAGCACCTCACCCGGGAGCGGAAGGGCTCGGGGAAGCCACCCGGGGGGGTACCGATGTATCCCTGCAGGAATTCCACCACGGAGAGCGGGAAGGAGAGCTCGTCCGCACGCGCCTCCACCTCCTCCCGCGACAGCCCATTCTGCACCATGAACTGCGCCAGGTCCCCCACCACTTTGGAGGACGGGGTCACCTGCAACAGCCCAAAGGTGTCACCCACTAGTGTCACCCAGTGGTGGTACCCAGGGGTGTCACTCAGGGGTCTTGCTTGTGGAGAACCCAATCCATGGAGCACCCAACCCATGGAGCACCCAGCCCATGGAGAACCCAACTCATGCAGCACCCAAGACGTCAAATACCCAACTCATGGAGCACCTGCCTCATTAAGCACTCGAGCCATGGTTAATCCAACCCATGAAGTACCTGCCCCATGGAGCTCTCAACCCATGAAGCACCCAATCTATGGAGCACCCAACCTACAGAGCACTTCACTCATGGAGCACTCAATGCACGGAGTTCATCCCACCCCATGGACATCATCCTATGGAGACGACCCACCCCATGAAGACAATCCCACGGAGACCACCCATGCCATGAACACAACCCAATGGAGACCACCCACCCCATGAAGACCCCTTATTCCGCATCAATGACCTCCATCACCACCACCCCATGAAGAACCACCCACCCCATGGAGACCGCCATATAGAGAACCACCTACCCCATGGAAACCACCCCATGAAGACCCACCTCATGAAGACCCACCCCATGAAGACCCCCGCTCCTTCCCTTACCTTAATGAGGTCCCCAAGGAGCTTGTTGGCCTCGGCATAGGCCTTCTTGACCTCCTTGAACTTGTGGCCCAGCCCCATAGCATGGGCCTGGAAGTGGAGGTTGGTGTATTGCCCCCCAGGGATCTCATTCTCGTAGACGTCGGCGTTGCCGGACTTCATGGTGGCCGTGCAGTCAAAGGCAGCGTAGAGCGCCCGCGCGCCCTCCCAGTACTCGCTGTACTCAAACACCTTCTCCAGCGCGATGCCTATGGCAGGACATCCCCCCTGGAGCCACCAGTGCCTGGGGACCTCGCTGGGGACACCACGCGCAAGCGGGGTGGTGGTTGGGTGTGATGGGTGAGGTGGTGGCACTGCGGTTGTAGTGGTGGTGCTGGGAGTGTGGGGGTGGGGTCGTGGTTGTGGGTGCACTGGTCTGGCTGTGGTGGTGTTGCTGTGAGCACGGTGGCATCAACGTGGTCATGGTGCCATTGGTTAGACCATGGTGGTGTCATCGTGGTCATGGTGCCAATGGCCAAGACCATGGTGCCACCTCCGTAACTATATCCCCACCTCCCTGACCATGTTCCCATTACTAAGGCCATGTTGCCATTGCCAAGACCATGGTGGCACCTCCACGACCACATCAACACCTCCTTGACCACATTGCCACTACGAACATCAAGGTGGACCTCCATAATTACGTCCCACCTCCCTGACCCCATTGCCATTACCATGACCACAGTGCCACTACCAACACCATGGTGGACCTCCATAACTACAGCCCCACCTCCCTGCCCACGTTGCTATTGCCACGGCTGAGGTACCTGTGTCAAGAGGGGTGCCACGGGCGCAGGCCACCAGCGCGCCCATGCTGGGCTGGGAGGTCATCCCGGCCATGGCGTCCACAGCCACGTCCACCACGTCAGCGCCAGCGTTGGCAGCCGCCAGCATGGAGGCGACGGCGGCCCCGGCCGTGTCGTGTGTGTGCACGTGCAGAGGCACCTCCGGGAAGCGCTCCCGCAGCGCCGCCACCAGCACCCGCGCGGCGCCTGGCGTCAGCAGCCCCGCCATGTCCTGCCCCACAGAGGAGTCAGAGAGTGGTCAGGGAGGATATGGGGGGGGCTATGGGAGACAGGGGGCACAGGGGGACACGAGGAAGGCAGCGGGGATATGTGGGGTGTTGGGGTCATAGCGGGTAGGGGGGATAGGGGAACATGGGGGGCATGGGGGGTCATAGGGCCCCCCCATCTCATCTCAACCCCCAAACCCAGTAGCAGCCCTATTGCATTTTTGGGGTGTTGGGGGCCTGAAATTCACCCCTCAGCCCCTCCAGGAGCTCCCAGCTCCCATCAGACCTCCTCTGGCACCCCAAATCCCCCCTCCCATCCCTCAAATACCCCCCCAATCCTCCCTCCCATCCCCAAACTCCCCTCTCTGTCACCCCAAGCTCCCCCCATAGACCCCCCCCCACCTTGATGCAGAGGATGTGGGTGCCAGCTGCCACCAGCTCCTGCGCCAGGTCCAGGTAGTACTGGAGGCTGTACTTGGTACGGGTGGGATCGGCCACGTCACCAGTGTAGGAGAGTGCGGCCTCCACCACGGCACCTGCCCGCCCAGCAGCCTCTATCCCCAGCACCAGGTTGGGCAGATAGTTGAGGGCGTCGAACACACGGAAAATGTCCATGCCATTGGCCACGGCCACCTCACAGAACCTGGGCAGCACCAGAGGGGTTATGGGGGTCCATGAGCACCTGCGTGCTGGTGGCACATCCCATGGTGACCCACTGTGTCCTCATGGGCGCTCATCACACCGGATATGTGTCCTGCCGTCGCTCCAAGTGTCCCCATGCTCTTCATGTCCCACCATCCCTACATACGTCCCTGTGCTGTTCATGATCCATCTACCCCCATCCCTTCATCCCTCATTTCCCCATGTCCTCCATCTCACCATATCCTTCATGTCTCCTTATCCCTCCATGTCCATTGTGTTCCATCTCCCCCCATCCCTTCACCTCTCCATGTCCCCCTCATGTCCCCATGTTCCCCCATGTCTCCATGTCACCCCATGCCTGCTCATCCCTTCACATCTCTCCATGCCCCAACAGCCCCCCAGTGTCCCCATGTCCCCCCATGTCCCCGTGTGCCCCGGTCACCGGTTGACGACGTTGTCGGGGTAGTTGGTGTAGCCGACGGCGTTGGCACCGCGCAGCAGCATCTGGAAGGGGATGTTGGGGACGAGGCGCCGCAGCTCCCGCAGCCGCTCCCAGGGGCACTCATGCAGGAACCGCATCGCCACATCGAAGGTGGCACCTGCGGTGCAGGGGCTGAGCGCTGGTGCAAGCCCCGCCCCTCCTTGTGCAAGCCCCGCCCTCTTCTACACCTCCCCCCTTCCTACCTCTGCCCCGTGTTAACGGCTCCCAGGGCAAAGCCCCGCCCCTTTAAGCCCCAAAACTGCCGTAGCCACACCCCCTCTAGGCCACGCCCCTTCCCCCTGCCTCCCACTCCCACGGTCATCCACGGAGAATCCCCGCCCCCTCGGCCACTCCCATTCACAGCTATCCAGAGAAGCCCCGCCCCCTTTTAGACCCTCCCCATTCAGACCTTGCCCCCCACACCACTCCCGCCCTTAGAAGCCCCGCCCCCGGGCCATTCCCATTCACAGCTCCCCAAAGGGAAGCCACGCCCCTTTATAGGCCCCGCCCCGTGGGCTTCCCCCATTCATGGGCTTCCATTCCCGCGGGGCCCCCATTGTGTCCACGTGGCCACGCCCCCAGCCCCTTAGAAACCCCGCCCCTCCAAGCCCCGCCCACCTCCCCACGTCTCCATGCTGCAGAGGCCGCTGAGGTGGTGCGCCGCGAAGGGCGCCACGCGCGCGAGGTCCCGCGTGCGCACGCGCGTGGCCAGCAGCGACTGATGCGCGTCCCGGAACGTGGTGTCCGTGAGCAGCAGCCCCCGGTGCGCCCGCAGCGCCCGCGAGAACCCGCCCGGGCCCTCGCGCTGCAGCACCGCCCGCAGCCCCTCCGGGGGGGGTCCTGGGGGGGACACGGTCCCGGTGAGCGCGCGGCAGCGCACGCCAGGGACACGCCAAGGGCGTGACGGGCTGGGGACATGCCAAGCACACGTGCCACGGGGTGATGGCTGTGGGGGTAGGGCACGGGGTGCGCATGCCAAGCACATACATCTGGCAAGCACATACAGTGCTGTGCACTGTGTTCTGTGCGTATACTATGACATGCCATACACGCATCAAGCACACGTGCCATGCATGTGCCACGTTGTGATATGCACAGGCTATTGCATGCCATACATATAA
Organism: Lathamus discolor; assembly: GCF_037157495.1. Lineage (NCBI taxonomy): Eukaryota > Metazoa > Chordata > Aves > Psittaciformes > Psittacidae > Lathamus > Lathamus discolor. The sequence goes on from NW_027069191.1 coordinate 96,831, forward strand.
CCAAGGCCTGTCGTGCATATGCCAAGCATACATGCCATGCACATGCCACAGTAAGCCATGCACATGCCACGTATAGCTGAAGCCAGGACAGTCATGCACACATGCCATGCACATGTCATATTGTGACATGCACAGGCTACACACATGCTATGGCACATCATATGCATATGAATAACAGAAAACATGCACACACCACGGCATGCCATGCACACGCTAAAGCACATCATGTACACACCAAGCACACATGATATGCACATGCCAACAGTATGACATGCACAGGCTACAGCATGCCATGCATATGCCGTAGTACATGCTATGGCAAACTATGGTCATACCAAGCACACACCAAGCAGGTGCAAAGCAGATGCCAAGCACACACCAAGCACAGGCTCACCCATGGGTGTCGGGGGCGGCGTGGGCTCCATCAGTGCTGCCTTCGCCTTGACTGGAAGGGGGGTGCTGGGGCCGTTCACCATCACGTGACCTGGGGGAGGGTGCATGGTTGGGGGGTTTGGACCCACAAAACCCCGAGGGGACTTCTTAGAGCTCCCCAAGAACCCCTCCAAGCACCCCAGGGACCCCCCAGGAGCCCCCCAGGCCCCCCCCCGGACTGCCCAAGAAATCTCCCAACCCACACAGGTACCCCTTAGAGCCGCCCAAACCGCTTCCAAGCACCCAGGCCCACTCCCAGCCCCATACCCAGGTAGTGCAGCAGCTTCTGGGCCCGGTTCTGGCCAGGGCGCAGGTGGAAGAGTTCGGGGTTCTCATCAATGAACTGGGTGTCAGCAACACCCCCCAAGAATTGGGGGTGCGCCAGGACATTCTGCAGGAACGGGATGTTCGTCTGCGCAGGATGCGCCCGTCAGCAGCTGATGCATGAGGGGCACCGGCACCATCCTCGTGCAAGGCACAACGGGGGCACCAGCACCAGCCTCGTGCAACGCACGAGGGCCACAGCACCCTGGCACCATCCTCGTGTAATGCACAAGTGGCACAGCACCCTGATACCATCCTCGTGCAATGCATGGGGACGCTAGGAAAGTGCACAACCCCATCATGCATTACACGAGGGACCTCCCACCACCCCCCACACCCCATGATGGGGGGAGTCACATGAGACCCACTTGCTGTGCACTGCACAAGTGGCTCCAACAGCCCCTTGTGCACTGCACGAGCACCGCAGCGTGTCAAACACCCCCAACCCAGGGCACTGCACACCCCCAGCCCCTGATGCACTGCACAAGTGCCCTCCAACTCCTTGTGCATTGCACCAGGGCCTTTGTGCACCAGAGCAGCACCCCTCCAACCCCCATGCACCACATACAAGCCCCTCAAACCCCCTTGTGCATCGCACACGAGGCTCCCATCCCATTGTGAACCACACAAGAACCCCCACCCGTCCCGGTGCCCTCTATCCCATTGCCCCCATCCCATCACCCCGCTCCCCTGCCCCTCGGGGGTCGACCTTGACGCCGCGGATGCGGAACTCGGCCAGGGCACGGCGCATCTTGGCGGCAGCCGCGGGCTGGTCGTGGCCGTGCGCCACCACCTTCACCAGCAGCGAGTCGTAGTGCGGCGAGATGAGCGCGCCCTGGAACGCGGAGGCGCCGTCCAGGCGGATCCCCATCCCCTCCCCGCTGCGGAACACCTGCGGCAGCACCCGGGGTGTCAGGAGACCCTTCAGAGGCTGCTGTGGGCGCTGGGGTGTCCCATGGGATTGTCCCAGTGGGGTGCCCCAGGCGCTCACCTCGATGCGGCCGGTGTCAGGCTGGAAGCCGCGGGCTGGGTCCTCGGTGGTGACACGGCACTGGATGGCACAGCCGTTGACATGGATCTTGTCCTGCTCCAGCCCCAGCTCCGGCAGCGACCGGCCCGCGGCCACCTGCAACTGCGCGTGGACCAGGTCCACGCTGACGGGGGGTCACAGGGGGCTCCAGGAACCCCGAGTGCTGACCCACACCTCCCCATAGGGCAGCCATGGACCCGCATCTCCAACAGCATCAGCAGATGGAGCTGCATCTCCCACCAGCATCTTCCCAAAGACCTGGCATCCAGGTGCCCCCCCTCATCCCTTTGCACTCCCCAGGACCCGGTTTTGGGGCGTCCCCCCCGCACGCACCCTGTGATCTCCTCTGTGACCGTGTGCTCCACCTGCAGGCGCGAGTTGACCTCAATGAAGTAGTAGCTCCCGCTCTGATCCACCAGGAATTCCACCGTTCCCGCGTTCTCGTACCCCACCTGCAGCCCACCCCATCTTGTCAGGCCAGAAACGGGGGCACCCCCACAGCGGGGGGGGCACCCCCAAAGGCCTGGGTGCCCCTTTGGGTGGCCGTGGCCCTGATGACGGGTGCAGCCCCTCACATGGTTCTTGGGTGTTCCCCCAATTCCTGGGTCTCCCCATGGATTCTGGGTGTCTCCCATGGCCTCCCCCCTCCCAGCTCCTGTGTCCCCCCATGTTCTCCCCTGGTGATGGGCACAGCTCCCTTCCAGAACTCCTGCGTCTCCCCATTTTCTCTTTACATCCTCCCCACCCCCAGTTCCTGGGTCTTCTCCATGGATCCCTCGGTGTCACCACATTCTCCTGGCTCTCCCCATGGATTGCTGTGAGACCCCATGGTCTTCCCCCACCCAACTCCCGGCCCCCCCCTCCCCCCCCCCATTATCCTTGGTCCCCCCACATTCCCTTAGGTCCCCCTCATGGGTTCCTCGCTGTCCCCCAAGTCCTCCCCTTTCCCACCACGTTCTCCGGGCTACCCCGATGGATCCCCAGCCCCCTGCGCGCCCCGTGCGGGGCGCTCGGTACCTGCCGCGCCAGGCGCACGGCGTCGCTGGCGAGGCGCTCCCGGAGCTCCGGCTGCAGCCGCACCGCGGGCGCGATCTCCACAACCTTCTGGTGCCGGCGCTGCACCGAGCAGTCCCGCTCGTGCAGGTGCACTACGTGCCCGTGCTGGTCCCCTGCACCGGGACCGGGCCGGGTCACACCGGGACACGGGCACCCGCTCCATCCCAGCCCCATCCTGCACCACCAGCCCCATCCAGACACCCCAAACCCTGCTTTGGCCCCGGGGACACCCCCTAATCCAGGAGCGGCTGCCAAAGACATCCCCAGAGACCCCCCAGAAAGCTCTCAGGTCCATAAGAAACCCCCAAAGACCTCCCCAAAAGCCCCAAGGACCCCCAAACACGTCTCCAAAAGCCATAAAGACCCCCTAAATCCTCGGAAAGACACCCCAAAGTGCCCCAAAGTCCCCCCAGACCACCCTGGGGTCCCACCCAAAAGCCACAAAGCCCCTCCAAATCCCCAGGTAACCCCCAGAAAGCCCCCAGAGACCCCCTCCAAAGACCCCCAAAAGCCCCAAGAAGCCCCTAAAAAGCTCCAAAGGCCTCCCAAATCCTGCCCAGATTCCATAGGGATCCCCTTGGACCCCCCCGATCCGTACCCAGGATCTGGACCTCGATGTGCCGCGGGCGCTCAATGAACTTCTCCACGAAGAGGTCCCCGTTGCCAAAGGCAGCCAAAGCCTCGGAGGAGGCGCGGGAGAAGCTCTCCTCCAGCTCCTGCAATGGAGCGTGGCTGGGACAGGCCTGGAATGCTGGGAGACCCCAGGGCCCAGCACCCCCCCACACAATGGGGGTGCCCTGCACCACCCACGGGTGCCTGTGCCCACCCCACATGCACCTGGAGTGCCCCACCATGTGCATGGGTCCTTCTAAACTACTGGGAGCATCCCGGGGAATTGGGGATCCAGGGATTTGGGGGGGGTCCCGTGGGATGTGGACATCGGGGTCCCACGGGGGGGCTGCCCTGGGGGGGGCTCGGGCCGGTACCTGCGGCGCCCGCACCACCCTCATGCCGCGGCCGCCGCCGCCGTGCGCTGCCTTGAGGATAACGGGGAAGCCGGCGTCCAGCGCGAAGTCCCGCGCCTCGGCCAGCCCCGACACCGGCGATGGCGTCCCCGGCACCACCGGCAGCCCTGCGGGGGGGAGAGAGGGGTCACCCGCTGCACACAGCGCCCCCGGCACCCCCAGAGACCCCTATAGTGCCCTGTAACCACCTATAGCATCCTATAACTCCCTGGAGCACCCTATAACCACCTATAGCATCCTATACCCCCCTACAGCGCCCTATAAGCACCCATAGCATCCTATATCCCCCTATAGCGCCCTATAACCACCTACAGCATCCTATACCCCCCTATAGCGCCCTATAACCACCTATAGCATCCTATATCCCCCTATACCGCCCTATAACCACCTATAGCATCCTATACCCCCCTAAAGCATCCTATAACCACCTATAGCATCCTATAACCCTCCAGAGCACCCTATAGCCACCTATAACATTCTATATCCCTCTAGAGCACCCTATAACCACCTATAGCATCCTATATCCCCCTATAGCACCCTATAACCATCTATAACACCCTGTAGTGCCCTATAACCCCCATAGAATCCTATAACCCTCCAGAGCACCCTATAACCACCTATAACACGCTCTAGCCTCCCAAACAATCCCATACCCTGCAAAACCCCCACCAATATCCCCTTTAATCCCCCAAATAACCCCATAGCCCCCCCAAATAATCCCTTTACTCCCCTACAGTCCCCTCAAACAATTCCATAGTCCCCCAGTTGAACCCATATTGCTCTATACCCCCCAAATAACCCCTTTGCCCCCACATACTCCCCCCAAATAATCACTTTACTCCCCCATACACCCTCCAAACACTCCCTTTACCCCCCTATATCCCCCCCAAACAACCCCATACCCCCCCTATAGCCCCCCTCCCAAGCCGCCCTATGCCCACCAGCAGCGATGGCAATGGCTCGAGCCTCCACTTTGTCCCCCATCTGGCGCACAACGGACGGGGGGGGGCCCACAAACCGGACCCCCGCGTCCAGGCAGGCCTGGGCAAAGGCAGCGCTCTCGGACAGGAACCCGTATCCTGGGTGGATCGCGTCCACCTCGTTCTCCTGCCATGGGAATGGGATGGAGGGGCAGAAGCAGGGGGGGGAGGAACAGGGATGTGGGGGACACAGGGAATGGGGGGGGGGGAAATGGATTGGGGGGGGTCATGGGGATACCCCAGGCACATCCATATGGCCCCCCCCCATGAACCCCCACAGCAGACCTGGGTACATCCATATGGAGCACATGTGTCCCCCCCATCCCATGGGACTCACATATGCCCCCCCTAAGGGAACCCAGGCACATCCCTATGGAGCACATGTGTGTCCTCCCACCCCACAGAACCCAGATATACCCCCACAGGGCACCCAGGCCCAACCCTATGGATCTCCCACATGTCCCCCTGTAGGGCACCCAGACCCATCCCTATGGAGCACATGTGTGTCCTCCCACCCTATGGAACCCAGATGTGCCCCCCTAGGGCACCCAGGCACATCCCTGTGGGTCTCCCAGATGTACCCCCACAGGGCACCCAGGCACATCCCTATTGGTCCCCCAGATGTGCCCCCATAGGGGAGCTAGGGACATCCCTATGGGTCTCCCAGATGTACCCCCATAGGGGAGCCAGGCACATCCCTGTGGGTCTCCCAGATGCACTCCCCACCCCCTAAGGCCGCCCCCTGTGCCAGGTACCTGTGCCACGCGGATGATGTCGGGCACGTGCAGGTAGGCCTGCACCGGGGGCAGCCCCCGCCCCACCAGATAGGCCTCATCCGCCTTCTGCCGGTGCATCTGCCCCGTGTCCTGCTCCGAGTACACGGCCACGGTGCGGATCCCCAGCTCCGTGCAGGCCCGGAACACCCGGATGGCGATCTCACCTGCGGGAACAGCCCAGCCCATTGGGAACACCCCACTGGGGACATCCCTACCCACTGGGGTCATCCCATCCCATTGGGAACACAGGGACATGGGGAACATCCACTGGGGACACCCCACTGGGAACACCCCATCCCACTGGGGTCATCACATCCCATTGGGGACACCCCATCCCACTGGGGTCATCACATCCCATTGGGGACATCCCATCACATTGGGAACACAGGGACATGGGGAACATCCACTGGGGACACCCCACTGGGAATACCCCATCCAATTGGGTTCATCCCATCCCATTGGGAACACAGGGACATGGGGAATATCTATTGGGGACACCCCACTGAGTACATCCCAACCCACTGGAATCATCACATCCCATTGGGGACACCCCATCCCACTGGCAACATCCATTGTGGACACCCCATTGAGGACATCCCAACCCCCTGGGGTCATCACATCCCACTGGTGACATCCCATCCCATTGGGAACACAGGAAAAAGGGGAACATCCATTGGGGACACCCACTGGAGACATTCCAACCCATTGGAGACATCCCATCCCGTTGGGAGCATCCCATTGGAAACACCCACTGGGGACACCTTAGCACAGTGGGGACATGAGGACCCAGTGGGGACATCCCAGCACAGTGGGGACACCCCATGGGGACACCCAGGGTGGGGGAGGACCCAAGGGCCATGGGGGGATGGAGGGGACAAAGTATGGACCCAGAGCACAAAGGGGGGGTCAATGGTTGTGAGGGTGCCCCAGGGGCCATAGGAGGTTCCCAGGGGCCATGGGGGGATCCCGCGTGTCTGCACTCACCCCTGTTGGCCACCAGCACCTTGCGGATGGGCTGGTAACTGACGGGGCGCCGGGTGCCGGGGGGGCCCCATAGCAGCCGCAGCCCCAGCAGGGCCCGGCCCCCCCGGGGGAAGCACAGCTGAAACATCTGGGGGGGGGGGACACGGACAGACGGACATTGACGGGGGGGGTGGTCACAGACACCGGTTAGGGGGGGTAACGTCACAGGTCAGCACCCCCTGCCCAGCCCCCCCAATGGCACAACCCCATACAAGCCAGTGGAGAATCTCCCCCCCTTTCCCCCTCCTCCTCTCTCCCCCCCCTCCCCCACCCCCCATTTCCCAGAATGGATCCAAACATCACCTTTCCCCCAGTGCCCCTTGACCTCCCACCCCACCCCCCCCCCCCACCCCCCCCCGGCACAACCCCTATAGGAGACAGCAGAGAATCTCCCCCCTCTTTCTCCCACTTCCCCCTCCCCCCGACCTTTCCCTCACTGCCCTTTGACCCTCATTCAGGACCCCCCTCCCCCTCCCCTTTGCACAACCTCTATAGAAGACACCAGAGAATCCCAACCCGCCCAACATCCCATAATGAACCTGGATCTCCCCCCAACCAGCTGTTAAGGGGGGGGGGGGGGGGAGGACGGACACGTGTGCGCAAAACCCCCCTTGCTCAAGCATCTCCTTGCACAAGTGGCTCTTGCCACGAGCACAAGGACCCCTCCAGCACAAGCACCTCTTGCACAAGGACCCCTTGCACATGCACACCCCCTCCATCGCACCCCTTTGGCACAAGCACCTCTTGCACAAGAACCCCTCCAGCACAAGCTCCTCTCTTGCACAAGGACCTCTCTTGCACAAGCCCCCCCCTTGTACACGTGCATCACCTTCATTGTACCCCTTTCACACAAGGACCTCTCTTGCACAAGGACCTCTTGCACTAGAACCCCTCCAGCACAAGCTCCCCCATGCACACACACACATCACCTCCATCACACCCCTTTGGGACAAGCACCTCTTGTACAAGGACCCCTTGCACAAGAGCCCCTCCAGCACAAGGACTCCTTGCACAAGGACCCATCTTGCACAAGGACCCCTTGTACAAGGACCCTTACACAAGGACCCCTCCACCACAAGGACCCCTTGCACAAGGACCTCTCTTGCAGAAGCCCCCCCTTGCACACGCACACCACCTCCATCGCGCCCCTTTGGAGCAAGCACCTCTTGCACGCCCCCTCCTTGCACGAGCACCTCCTGCACAAGCCCCCGTTGCACGAACCCCCCCTGCCCCCCCCAACCCCTTCTTCTTCACAAGCACCTTTAGCACAGACCCCCCCGCACAGGTACCTCTGCCCCGCCGGTCCCTCACGCACCCCCGTGCTCTGGCTCTGCCCGGCCCCTGCGCACGCCCGGCCCCGGCTCCAGCCCCCGCTGCCCCCCCGGGTGAATCATTGACCCGGGGGCAAAGTCCACACGGCCCCACAGAGCCCCACACGGCCCCATAGGGACCCCTCATTCAGCCCCATGGGGCACATGCGGCCCCAGAGGGACCCCGCACAGACCACAGGGGGCACACATGGACCCACACAGCCCCATGGGGTGCATATGGACCCATACAACCCCATATAACCCCATGGTGCAAATCCAGCCCCACGTTATCCCACACAGCCCACATGGCCCCATAAGGACCCGTAGGACACATCCAGCCCCGCATGACCCCATGGGGCACACGCACCCCATACAGCTCCACGTGACCCTATAGGGCACACACCCCCCATACAGCCCCACATGACACCATAGGGCATATACACCCCATACAGCTCCGTAAGGTCCCATATAACCCCACTCAGCCCTATATGGCCCTGTGGGGCACATACAACCCTGTGCAGCCCCAGACCGCCCCACTGCCCCACAGATGAGCTGCCCAGTGGGGCCAAACTGGCGGCACTGGTCCATACTGGGCTCTGGGGGGGGGTCCCAAGCCCTAGAGGGGCTCCAGGCCCTATGGGGGATCCGGTCTATGGGGGGCAACGGCCCCTACGGCGTGTCCCGGGCCCTATGAAGGGGTCCTACGGGGGGAAGGGGTCACGCGGGGCCGTGGGTCACGTGATCCCCGGTGTCTCTCTCCCCCCGTCAACTCACCGCTGCGCGACCGCAACCACAGCTTCCCCCCGCGTCCCGCTAGCCCCGCCCCCCTAGCTTCCTATTGGGCAGCACGCGGCACGCCCCCTTCGTCCCGCTACTTGCCCCGCCCCTTTACCGGAAAGGGCCGCTTCTTACTGGCCCGCTCCTCCGAGCTCGCTCTGCTATTGGTTAAAAGCTCTGCCATCCCGCTGTAAGACCCCGCTCATCGCGCGGCTGCGTCACGGCCGGCCGGAGGCTCTGCTGCCGGCGCTTGATTGGCTGAAGGCCCAGGGGTGGGCGGGGCCACAGGGGAGGAGGGGGCGGAGCTTTGTGACCGCAGCATCGCGCCCCCTCCCCCGCTGTCCCCGATAGGGGCTGAGGGACTCCCCCACCACATGGGGGCGCCCTATTGGCTTGCTCGTCCCTCTAGGCCCCAGCCTGCTTTAGGGGGTCACCTATAGCGAGCGCTCCACGGCCTGGTTTGGCCGACTCTATATAGCCCCACTATAGGGACTGGCTACCCTATAGCTCTCCCCACCCCACTTAATCTATAAGGGACATCATCTGACTCACAGCAGCCTCTAAGCCTCAGCTATGCCGTCACCCTATCCTCTCTAGAAGACACCCTATGGCGCTATAGGGTAGCCTATGGGACCCTCTCATAACCTCTTTGTCCCTAGAGGTTGCACCCCTAGCCCGCAGCCCCTATAGACACCGTATATAGCTCAGGACTACAGCTCCCATCATGCACCGCGCGCCGGCAGCGCGGTTGTCATGGCGACGCCTTGCCTGCCGCATGCGTAGAAGCTCGGGGGCTGCGGCTGGCGGGAGGCGATGTGCGCATGCTCAGGGTGGGGACGGCGGGGAGGTGGGCGCGGGGTGGGGGGGGTGCGGTGCGGAGGAGGCGCATGCGCGGTGCCGCCGGCAGTCGGTGCGTGGCTGCCGCGCGGGAGGGAGGCGCTGAGCCGCGGCTCCGCAGCGCCGCCATGGCCGAGCCCGGCCCGCAGTCCCCGCTCGTGTCCTCGTCCTCCGAGCCCGGCCACCCGCAGCCCCAGCACGGCGGCTGCGGCACCGCTGGAGCCCTGTCCTGCGCCGGTAAGGGCTCAGCGCGGCCTGGGGGGGCCTGAGGGAGGGGTGGACGTGAGGTGACTGCCGGGGTGGTGGTAGGGTAGATGGGGCGGAGGAGGGGGATGGGGGGAGCTGTGAGGGGGAAGAGGCGTTGCGGGGGAAGATACTGAGGCAAGAGGCGTATATGAGGGTAGGTACAGTAGATAGAGGGTTATGGGGGGCAGATATGGGGAGCAGAGGCCTATATGGTGTAGCTGTAGGGGAAAGAGACCTATATAGGGGTAGGCATAGGTGAAAGAGGCCTGTATGGGGAAGGTATAGGGAAAGAGGTCTATATAGGGGTAGGCATAGGTGAAAAAGGCCTATATGGAAGCAGGTATAGGGGAATGAGGTTTATATGGGCAGGTATAGGAGAATGAGGCCTCTGGAAGGCCAGATATGGGGGAATCAGGCCTTTGGGGGGTAGATATAGGGGAAAAAAGTCTATATGGGAGCAGATATGAGGGGAAGAGGCTTGGGGGGGGCAGATATGGGGAGGAGAGGCCTTTGGAGGCCCAGATATAGGGGAAGGAGGCCTATGAGAGAGCAGATATGAGAGAATGAGGCCTACATAGGAGTAGATATAAGCGAAAGAGGGCTTTGAAGGGGTAGATATACCAAATAGGGGGCTACAGGGGGGCAGATGTGGGGAGAAGAGGCCTTTGGGGGACAAATCCAGGGGAAAGAGGCTTCTGTGGGGGAGATGTGAGATGAAATGGTCTTTAAGGCTGCAGATGTGGGGAGATGGAGCTTTAGGAGGGCACATATAGGGGCAAGAGGTCTTTTTGGGGGTAGCTATAGGGGGCAGAAGCCCATATGTGTCAGCCATGGGGGGCATGAGCATATCCCACCCCTCATCCCTCAGGATTGGGGTGAAGTGGGGCCGTTGCTGCATGTTTTGGGGTGCTCTTGGTCTGCTCCGTCTGTCTGCCCCATGGGGGGGGTTGGGGGGGTCCCTTTGCCCCCCATTGAGCCCCCTCCTGGGGTCCCCAATCGCCGCCGTTGCACCCCAGTTCCTGTTATGCTCCCCCCCCCCCCGTTTTCCCCCTTGGATATCCCAGACTTGGGGGGTTCACCCCAAATATTGCTTGGGGGATGATGGGGGGGTTCAGCGCCGAAAGCAGGGGGGCAGGTGGGGGATTTGGGATACCCCGATGCTGTTTGTGCTCCTGATCCCTGCTGCAAACAGGGGGAACCCTCCCCCAGCTTTGGTCAGAGATGGGGCTCCATTGATGGAAGAGACGTGATGGCGCCTCAAAAAGGGGGAAACCCTGGATTCCTCCCCCCAGAACCCCCCCCCAGGACCCTCCCATTGCATGGGGACAAGCATGAAACCACCGGCACCACCTTAATGTGGAATAAACCCGATGTAAAAGGGGACTGAGACTCCAAGCAGGGGGTTTAGGGGTTCTCAAGCCCCCCCCCCCCTTAATCTGCCCATTTTGGGGGTGAAGAGGCAGCGCTGGACCCATCTGGGGGGGGTTCATCCCAAAACCCCATCGGCACCTTGTAGAGACAGTGGAGACATGGAGGTGGAGCTGCGCCGCAATGAAGCCTTAGGTGGGGGAGGGGGTTGGGAGGGTTCTGGGGGGTTCGGTTTGGGGTCCCCCCCCAGGGCTCTCAATTCTGTCTTCTCTTGCAGATCCCCCCTCTGCTTCTTCCTCCTCCTCCTCCTCTCAGCCTGTTTCTCTCTTTGCAGCTGCACCAGGCAAGTGCCCCTCTCCAGACCCTTCCTGCACCCCAAGATGGGAAATGTCTGGGGGGGGGAGGGGGCAAAGCCTGAACCTTAAAACCAGCCCCCCCCTCCCCGTGACTGGGGGGTCAGGGCTGTTTTGGGGTCCCCAGCACTGGTTTGGGGTCCCCAATGACACAGCTTGGGAGTGCTAATATCTGCCCCTGTTTGAGGGGGCTTTGCTTGGGGCTCATTTTGGGGGTGTGGGGAAGGGTCCTGAGACCCCCCCCAAAATAGTTTCGGGGGGGAAGCCTCCCCCCAAAAGGGACATTTCTCTTCTTTGCCTGCTGCTTAACACTGTGTCTTCTGCTTCTTGGGGGGGCTCCCCCACAACTTCCCCCCCCTCCTGCCCTGCAGCTTCCCCCCCCCCTTACCCCTTGCTGCTGCTGCTGCTTTGCAACCCCCCCCATCCCGCCCCAGGGTCCCCCAGGAGGATTTGACCGTTTCGCCATGGTTGGCCTCAAACCCCATAGGAGGCGCCTGCGCCGCAACCCCCCGCCCACCCCATGCATGGGACTGGGGGGACACGTGAATGGATACCCAAAAACCCACCTTGGATCAACCCAAAACCCGCTTTGGAGACTCCAAAACCAGCCCTGGATCAACCCAAAACCTATCCTGGAGACCCCAATCCCTCCTCCCCACCTTGGAGGATCCCAAAACCAACCTTGGATCAACCTAAAACCCTCCTTCAAACCCTGGAACACCCCAGAACCAGCCCTGGAGGACCCAGAACCAGTCTCCCAACCTTGAAGCATCCCAAAATCCATCTTGGACACCCCAAAACCACCTCCCAACATTGGAGGACCCCAAAACCATCTTTAGAGCACCCCAAAGCCCACCTTGGAGTGCACCAAATCCCTTCTCCTAACCTTGGAGCCCCAAACAAACCTTGGAACAATCCAAACCCCTCCTTACAACCTTGGAGCACCCTAAAACCCACCTTGGAGACCCCAAAACCCATCTTGGAGGACCTGAAAACCACCTTGGAACACCCCAAACCGTCCTCCCCACCTTGGAGGACCCCGAAACCAACCTTGGATCAATCCAAAACCCTCCTTCCAACCCTGGAGGACCCCAAAACCAACCTTGGAGGACCCTAAATCCTTCCTCCCCATCTTGGAGGAGCCCAAGCCCCACCTTGGAGACCCCAAAACCAACCTTAGAGGACCCCAAATCCTTCTCCCCGCCTTTGAGCACCCAAACCCACCCTGGAGCACCCAGAACCTGCCTTGGATCAACCGAAAACCCCTCCTGCCCATCTTGGAGACCCCAAAACCAATCTGGAGGACCCCAAAACCTGCCTTGGAGACCCTAAAACCAACCTTGGAGTACCCAGGCCCCCCATCCTGCCCCAATAGCAGCGGCTGGGGGTGGCTGTGCCCATACTGGGGTCCCCCCCCATCCCTCCAGCCCCAATTTGGGTGTTTTTAGCCCCAAATCGAGCCTCCCCCCTCTTCAAGGCCGGTTTTGGGGTGGGGAGGGCCCCCTCTTTGTGCCGCCGCAGGACCCGCTGCCCA